>NW_019154106.1:25384202-25570535 GCF_002288905.1 Enhydra lutris kenyoni
AAAAAAAAAAAAAAAAAAAAAAGAAATTATTCTCATTAGTCACTTTCTACCCTATTGCCTCAGGGTGACGCCTGGCTGCCAGCAGAGATGGAGGGCCACAATTAATAACATACTATTACAGATAAAGGCTGCAACCACAGAGGGTACAATTAAGATTCACACACAAGCGTGTGCACACACCCTTCCCATCAGCGTCTCCAGGCTCCATAGGAACCCTCCAAAACTAATCCAAAGGAGATTTTAAGCCTACTACTAGTAGAATAGGTGAAATCATTTTAACAGCCCCTTTACGAAAGACACTCAGAAGACACCAGCTGAGTGTGATATACCAGAAACAGCACAATGTGTAAGGAGCTTAGGCTCTGAAATCAGACATAACTGGGTCTGAACTGGGTGTCTCCATTTACAAGCTGTGTGACCTTGGGCAGACTGCTTGACATCTCTGGGCCCTGGTTTTCTAATCACTGGAACAGGGATAATCATACTAACTTTGGACAGCTGTGGTAAAAGTTAGAGGAAATGTATTTAAAACACATATCCTAGTGCCTGTCACTTAATAAATGGTAGCAATTACTATTGGTAATAATGAGCAGTGGGGAAAAAACGAGCATAGTTGTGCTTGCTCCTCTCCCTCTCTGCCCCTCTCCCTCCCTCCTCCTCCCCATCTCTCCTTTTCCCCTTCTATCTCTCTCTTTCTCTCTCTGTCTCTCTCTCTTGTCCTCCCTCCCTCCCTCCCTCCTCCATTTCCTCTCTCTCCCCCTGAAGTTGTACCTACCACCGTCCTACTGCTATTTTTCCCACCGGATGCCTACACGACCAGTCTCTCAAAAAGAATTTATCATCCAGGAACAGGTGCTGAGCAATAAAGTAGGTCATGTTCGAGACACCACTATTACTGTTGTCAGCAATAACTGATTTCAGCTTTCTGACATAAATTTGGCTGTTTTGTGTCCTGCTGCCATCAGGGAGCAATCTTATAATGGGGACCCTTCCCACCCTAAGGGAAACATTTGGGGGAAGTGGGAGGGCATCGCTCCAAAGTGGGCATAGAACAGAACAGCTGGAAGTGGCCTCCCTGATTGGCAGCTTCCCGTATTATGACAGGTTTGAGGCAGATTATGACAACGAAAAGGGCACATGCAGGGAGTGACAGACAGCACTTCCTTGGATGGAAGCTTCTACAGGATTCCAGATGTAGCTGCTCCCTTTAACCTGCGTGTTCAGAGCAGCTCCAAAATACCCTTCCCTGGGACCCCCAGGGCCATAGATCATTGTCAGTTTGGCTGCCAAGTCCAGCTCTACAGAGGCACCTGGGGGAAGACAGGACAACTAATGAGAGCAGGACAATCAAGGGGAAAGACACCTGGGCTGGGCGCCAACTGGCCTGGGGTCTGGCTCCCGTCCTGCCCCCCGGGGAACTTCTGGCAAGTCCCCATCCCACTGAAGGTTGCAGTTTCCCGCCAACAGAAAGGCCGTTCTGAGCTCATCACCTTTCTACGAGAGGAATGCTGTCACGGGTGCTCACTTGGTTTACCTGCAGTTTCTACTTCCTCCACACTGAGATATAGATTATATATATATATATATATATATATATATCAGTGGCGGGGGGAGGGGGATGTAATGTTTGAGGTTTCTTCTGATTATCACTCAGTTCTTGTCTGCCCCAGAGCTAACACACACACACACACACACACACACACACACTTGAGAGGTAGAGAAAGAGAAAAATAACTAAAATACTACACTTTGTTTCTTTTTTTCAACTGATTGATTTTAAGGAAGAGGGAAGGGACAGAGAGGGAGATGAAGAGAAGCAGACTCCTCACTGAGTGCAGAGCCAGACGGGGCTCGATTTCATGACCCCGAGATAATGACCTGAGCCCAAATCAATAGTCGCCCGCAGAACCAACGGAGCCACCCAGGTTCCCCTGAAACTAATGTTAATTAGGCACATCCTACATGTCAAGCACTGTGTTAAATGCTTACATTCATTATCACATTTAATCCTGCCAACAATGCTGAGAAAGAGTTGACTGGACAAACCTGCTATTTGCTGCCAGCATTCATTTCCTCCTGCCTCCTGGTAACAGTGCTCTTAACAAGTGATGAGAAACCAAGATGGCTACATGCCTCACCCTCTCCCCCCAAATGGTTTTCCGGCATTGGCCTCAGTCCCAGCTGTAGAAGTGAATCTTGACTGGCTTCATTGGTCAATATATGCCTCCTGCCCACAGTGATTACTTCAAGGACACACAAGACCTGAGCAGTATAGTCAGAAACCTCAGGAAATCTGTCAGGGATATAGAGATATGGTCTCCTTCTACCCTGTGGGCCTTTAACATAAGTACATGGCCCCATTATGGGCTGTCAGACATTCTGGACATATAAGAGAATATACTTCCAAGAGCAACTGCTAAAGAAATAGAGCCAAGAAAAAAAAAAAAGAGTGACAAAATGAGGGATTCAAGATGCTCGATCAAGCCCTGCATGAAGCTACATTTACTCCTAGAATTTACTATTTAAACAATTTGATTTGAATTTTTCAGTTTCATGCAACTAAAAGTATCCTTTCTCAATGTAGGTGTTATTATTATCCCATTTTACACATTAGGAACCTGAGGGTCAAGGAGGTCAAACAACTTGCCTTTGGCCACACAACAAGTAGGTAACAGAAATATCATCTGAACACAGGTCCATTTGGGTTCAAAAGTCCATGCTTCTGAAGCACTCCACTCTGCTACCATGTAGTAGAAACAAGTGAAAATGTTTATAAAATGCAATTTTTTTAAATTTCGCAAGTAGGCTCAGAATTGTAACCTCAAATCCCCATTGAAATGAATTTTGTTAGTAACACTTTCACAACAAGAAATCTCCCAACATGTTAATCTCATTTGGCTGTTCAACAGCAACCATCAAACCCTGGGCAGCCCCCACTCCGGTGTCCTGGTCACTGTCCCCCACAGATGGCACCCTGCCCAACCTGGCCCCTCCACTCTCAGCTTGTTCCCACCTTCTTAATCACTAAGAAACTGAAGATACTGGGTATTACACCCCTCAGTTTTCCTCTTAAAACATCCTGGCTGTCTCTCACCTATCAAGTAAAATCAAAGTTCCTGGTCTGATCAAACTTCCTTATTAGCCTGCAATTCATGGAAACATAACGCTCACATTTTAAGCTAAAAGGAGGTTTTGTCTCATATGACTGGGAAGTCCAAAAACGAATCTTCAGAAAGGTGGATCCAGGGACTCCAACAACATTACTGGATTCTGTCTGTCTCCTTCCATCTCACACCTTGTCTTTACCCCACCAGCAGCCTCTCTCCAACAGGGACCCAGTCAGTGGCCACAGGTCCACCTCCTTCCCAATCCGTCTGCTGCAGAGCAAAGAAAGCATCTCTTACTCAGTGACCATACATCAAACTCAGAGAAGATTTCGGTTGGTCTTGTCCCTGCCACGTGCCCCTCCCAATGCCAATCACGTTGGGATGAAGCGGGACATCATTACTGACAGTGCCATCGGGGCCTCCCAGAGTTGGACATTCACCAAGAGCTGGAAAATGGGAAATAGAATTACAGAGTGATTAAACAAAAGTCTAGAGGGACCGTCATCTCCTCCGCTATCCTGACAATCTCATATTTAGTCCTAAAGATGGGCATTGCAGAAACAATAAACATCACAGTCTCCCCTAAGTTATGTGAGCTTTCATCCACTGCACTTTGGCATATACTATCCACTGCTGGGAGTGCCTCCAGCGCCTGGTGAATGCCCGGATCAGATGTTTTTCCTCCAAGAAGCCTTCTGTGATCTCCAATGCAAGGTGAATCATTCCCTCTTTGGGGACACCTCTGTCCCTGGCACGTGCTCTCATTGTTGGGCTTCCCACACCACACTCTAATATTTTGCCTACATATCTGTCTCCCAACAGACTCTAGTGTCTGTGAAGACAGAGACTGTGACATCCATCTTATTCCCAAAATGAAGCAAAATTACCCACACAGTAAAGGCACTTACTATTGTTTACTAAATGAATCATAAGTGAATTAATTAATTAACAATGACTAACTCCCCTCGGGGAAACGATTAGCGTGGTTGAAGATAAGGAACACTGAACGGGAACTAGGGAACACAACTCCTCAACCAGTTCTTCACTTACTGAGTATGAGGCCTCAAACGAGTCATTTACTACTGCTGAATATTCCGTGCCTCGTTTTTTTAAAGATTTTTATTTACTTGCAAGAGAGGGAGGGAGAAAGAGCACTGTCAGGAAGAGAGGCAGAAGAACAAGAAGATGCGCCGCTGAGCAGGGAGCCCAACTGGGGCTCGATCCCAGGACCCTGAGATTATGACCTGAGCCAAACGCAGACTCTCAACTCATCAAGCTACCCAGGCGTCCCGTCTGTGCCTCATTTTTAACACAGAATAATGAGATGAGATCATCTTTACAGGAACCAAGGATCAGGATGCCACTGAGGAAAAATTACAACTTCTGAAGACTTTCAGGGAGTATTAATGACTTACAGAATTTTCCTCATGTGATTGAATAGATTCCTCTAAAAATACGGCTGGGTGGTAGTATTAAATCCATGTTTGTTTGTTTGGTTTTTTCATCTTAATTGTCTCTGCTTTCTAAACTTTCTACATTGACTATGCATTATCTCTGTAAAAACATTTTCGGAAGAGTAAGGTAATCAGTGAAAAATGACCTGCCTGCCAAAACAGAAAAACCATGAGAAATTTAGCAAAAAAAGAAGACTCTTCCAGTTGGGGCATGTTAATTTGTGGTAGGCTGAGTAACAACCTCTTCCCCAACATGCCCAAATCCTAATGCTCAGAAGGCGTGAGCCTTACCTTATACGGCAAAAGGAATTTGCAGAAGTGAGTAAAGATCTTGAGAGGGAGAGATTTTCTGGGATCATCTGGAGGAGCCCAAAATAATCACAGGAGTCCTTGTAAGAGGGGCACAGGATGGGTCCACGTGAGAAGAAGAGACACAGTGATGCTAGCAGCAGAGACTGCAAGGATGTGCTCTGAAGATGGAGAGAGAGGGCACAAGTCAAGGAACACAAGTGGCTCCTGAAAGCTAAAAAAGGCCTGGAAACATGTCCTCTTTCTAAGAACCTCCAGAAAGAAGCCCCCTGACATCAGCTCAGTGTGAAGTCAGACTTCTGACCTCCAGAACAGTAAGAGTACAAACTTAATTTTAGACTACATGTTTCTTTTATTTTAAAATAAATGTTATTTAAGCCACTAAATTAATGATAATTTGAGATGACAGCCATGGAAAACTCTTCTGTCACTCTAGACAAAAAAGACTAACCAAAAAAGAGGGGGGAAAAGGAAGAATTATCGCTATTTTCCAAACTTGGGAAAGGAGAGAAAGAGGAGATCTTCAGCTAGATAATGGGTGGGAGGAGGATGAAGGTCAGTAGTTTTCCTTCTCTCAGCAAAGTGAGATGGGGAGGAACTGAACCCAAATGAATCCAGAGAAATCCTAACTGGACATAAAGAGGAACTCGCTACTATAGTCAAAGTTGGTAAGAGGTAGAATGCACTTCCAAAGGTGATTGTGCAAAAATTTCTTTAATGGGCTTCCTGAAGGAGAGCACTGGCAACAGTTAGGAATTTAATTAGATTTGCTGAAAGGCAAAATGGTGCCCTGGGGCACACTGTGCAGTTAGAAGAGGCTCTAAGTGTGGGTCTTCTGCTGGGAGGGCTGGGGAGCCAGAGCTGCCTGCAGTTTGAGTAGATGTGTTTCTAGCATAGGCATGGAAAGGGCTTGCATAAAGCTAACCTGTCTGGCTTCTGCTTGTGGTTAGGAGAGGAAGCGTGAGCTACGAGAAAATGACCACCTACAAGGACCAGGGGGGAGTTTAGGACGTTGGGAGGGGCATCCATAACTTCTTCAGAGGTCTGCGTACATCCATGTGTCAAGACCAAGCAGGTCAGTGTGAGCCCATGAACGGTATCCTCTAAGTCAAGCACAAGGGCTCTGAGGTCAGGCAGTCCTGAATGTGAACCTCAATTCTGTCACTTACTCACGGTGCAACCTTTAGCAAGTGAACAGCTCCATGCTTCAACATCCTCCCCGGCAAATACTAAGTAATTATCCCATGAGGCTTAAATGAGGTTATTACATATAACGTAGAATGCCTAGAAAACAGTAAGACGTCATTAAAGAAAGAGTCATTATCTTTTTTAGCTAGGTGTGGTCAGACCTAGCCGTGAGTTAGAGCAAGGTAAGCAGACAAGAGTGCCGGGACCGGAGCAGCAGAAGAGTCCCCGAGGCAGAGAGAACCGCAGCCAGGAAACAGGCAAGTGAGCAGCACCAACACTCAGCATCCATCCTCGAAGCGCCAGCGTCCTGGGAGGACTCACATCCAAAGCACGTGCAGTATCACGTACAGCCAGCTGCCCTGGGCTTAGAAGAACAAGGTGGGGATTGAGAAGCAACTTGCTAAGGATAAGAAGCAGACCCAGTGCCCAGCTGCGGCTATTCTGAGGGCTTCCTAGGTGTTCTCATTCTGCTTTGAGCTCTTTACCAGGAGGGGCAAGTACATGACTTTGATGCCATCATTTCTTCTCTTCCGATGCTCGTTCCCTTAACAAGTATTTATGTGCCGTGTGCAGGGACCTAGCAGTAAACACAACAGACGTGAACAAATCCCTACACTAGCAGACCCTACAATCAAGTCTCATGGCAGACATCACTCATCAGTGAGTGGCATACTGCCCTTGTGAGCTCCAAAGCCCCTTCGAATCTTTCCCAATGCAATCCAGCTGTCCCAAGAGCCACCGCCAATCAATTAGAGTTGGTACTTAAGACGAAAACTCACTCGCATTCCAGCTTTGAGCTTATGTGATTGCTGAAGAGACACACTGATCCCTTCACAGGGGATGTCACTGTCTCACAGCCGGGTGCTGACAGGGAAACGAGACCCCAAAACCAACCACCACCAGTGCAGACATCGAGAATGTAATGAAATGTCTACTCTGATGACTAGCACTAAAATGGTCTTGCATATTTCACTGGTTATTACACCAACCTAGGATGAACTGATGAGGGCTTTATAGGTCATAATCCCAATTTCATTCATTATATTCATGATCTCTGATTTTATAGCTCCAATCCCAGCCTTCATTCCACTACTTCACATTCTCCCCAAACACACACACACACACACACACACACACACACGCTTCAGCAAGGAGAAGGACAAAATGGATGTACACATGCACAGCTAGTGGCCACATGATGTCACGGGAAATCATCCATGATACAGAGGAGTCAGCGGGCCCAACTTCTAGGCTCAGCTCTTCCACTGGCTCACTATGTGGCTTTTAGATATGTTCTCCTCTGAAAAATGGGAATAATAAAATTCATATTGTCGTAACTTTTCAGCTTATCTCACATAGTTCTTTCCAGACTCTGATATGATAATATGTTATACATCCAGACTTCCCACTGCCCTGCTGACACTCAGGTGCTAGGAGGAAGTAAGTCACCTCCCGCCTCCTCACTGAGCCAGAGGGACCAGGGGCATGTCAATGGTCACCATACAGGTGGACACCAAGCATTCCCCCAGAGACAGCCCACTGAGGATGTGCTTGTCTTATGGCATCAGAGGGAAAGGAATGGGCCAGACAAAGAACATTTTAACATCCCTCTCCATCTGTGAAGAGGTAGGTCCACGATTAAACCACAGAAAAGTAAAAGAGGAACGTGGTTCCTGTACAGTGAGTCACGGGAAGTAGATTCACGACCCCATGGTTCCACTTTCTTGTGAAACCAGCTCTCAAGCTGAGCCCCCCAACAGCACAATACATGCCCCAACCTTCACGTGAGGATGCAGCCCTGTTGCAGAGAGAAGGGGTGAGGAAGGTGAGGAAGCTGGCCTGGGACCAGGGCTTCCTGACACTCACTCCAGGTCCAGACAAGCGGACCTGCCATTTGATTTTGCTCCTCTGTCTTATCTTTCCCTTCTTAGGTTTAATAAGAAACTGTTTCTCTGTTAAGCCAGAAGGCAAAATAGAATAATATAAAAATACAGTGGCCACTAGCCACAAGTGGCTATTTAAATTAATTTAAATTGAATAAAATTAGATATTTTCTCAGTTGTACAGCTCAGTAGCCATATGTGGTTAATCATTGGACAGCATTGGTCTAGACCCCCTAGAAGTGGTGAATGTACCACATATATATTTCAATTGCTTTACAATGAGCTACGTTTTTATTAGAAAAATCTGTGGAAAACAAGGAAGACACTCCCCAGGCACAACAAGAAATATTGTTTAAAGGGAAGTGCAATTTCAGGAGACAATATCTACAAAATAGATTAGGAGAAAATTGTTAATATGCTTCATAAATTAACCTAAGTGCTGGAAAAACCTTAATGACAGATCATTCAAGGTAAAGAAATTAAAATGACAACAAAATATATGAGATGATCATCAGCATATCAATAATTTTAAAAATGAAAATAAAAGCAATGAGGTAAATTACATGAAACCAGCAGGTTACAGAAGTGGTTTTACCAGGTGATGACACTTTTACAAAGTAGTATATATTTATATCATGCACATAAAATGTGAGACAGATTTAGAAATTGACATTTTTTCCAAAAACAAAGGTTTAAAGTGTTCTACAAATTTTGTTATCATGCTTTCAAAGGATGACCTTGCTTTATTTTCCTTTATCATCAATATTATTTCTGTATTAAACCTCTTCCCCACAGCCAACAAAATCAAAAGGAACAAGTCGGCTAAGCTTCTCAAAGAGCTTCTTAAAGCTACTTAAAAAGAATGTGGGATAGTTAATACATACGAATGTTCTGCTGGGCTTTAATTTTTTTCTTTTTCTTTGGATTTTCACATCCCATCCAAGTTGCACATATCCACTTGTCTATGAGAACACAGTTGAACTTGATTGAAAAAAAGTACATTTTTTGATTCATAGAATTGATGAGTCTAAAAATGGGTCTCACTTCAGGTTCAGTTGGATACAGAGGCTCAAAGTACGTCATCGAGGTTTCTTCTTTGCAGTCCTAAATTGGTTTCCCGCTGGGCAATATTGGTATCCTTTTCTCTAACAATGATCTTCCTATATGCAGTCAGGAGGACGATCACCAAAGCCCCATTTCCCAGCACCCCTGTTTAGCAATCCCAGTGGAAAGGGAGATTTTTCTCTCCTACCTTCCACAGATTAATTCTAGGTATAAAGTCTGATTGGTGCTATGATCTCATGCCTCCACAGTAGGACACTTTAATTTCCAGGGCAAGGCTGTCCTCTCACACAACACCAGGGAACACCATTCACATTCAAGTCTAGGTCAGTGGTGGCATTTGGAGTTGCTACAGTTGGGCTACAAGATAACCCTGCCCCCAAGGACAGGCCATTATGAACCTGCATCATATAGGACTCCTGTGTCCAGGAGGGCACGCTATGTCTCCAGAAGAAAGCAAATGATGGGAAACGTTCTAGAGAGCCAAAATAAACCCATAATCCACCTCAACATATCACCCCAGAGTGAGAAGAAATGAAAAGAAAATTCTACACCGACACTCCCCATGCCTTCTTTGTGTATGTGAGCAGGGAGGGGCAGACACAGCACTCTTTCCACCCTCAGAAGAAATCAGTATGTGTCTGCAAGATACTGCAGTGAGGAGCTGCCTTTCCTTTAAGGAAATAAGAACACACACACACACACACACACACACACACACACACACACACACGAAAAACCTTCCACTGATTTGTGATACAAATGACAAAATGCAGTCCATCTCTTGAAATATGGCTAGTCTCTGCCTCAGAAGCCACTTTCAGACCTGAAAACATTTTTTAAAGAGCTAAAACTCCAGAAATAAGGCACAAAGACTGGCTCATGTTCACAACATCTCACCTTTTCCAATTCTCAACTCTGATGGACTCCTGGGTTTCAGGATGTGCCCTCACGAACCTGTGAATTAACCCACGCCAACCCACACCAGGGGCTGCCCTGGCAGGCCACCGGGGAGGCAGCTGGGCGAGTACAGGCCATGTCCGTGCAGGCTGCTCCTCCGACCCAACAGTCAGCCCCACCCACCACCACCCCCAGCTCACCCACAGAGCTGCTGGAAGAGGTCAGCAGGCAAGGTGGGGGCAGGCACCCTCCTGTGCTTCCCGTCTCTCCACGGTAAAATGGTATCTTGTCTTTGCTCCTCTGCATGTTGTGCAAAGACACACCTGAAGTACCTGTTTAAAAATACAGATTTCTGGGGCTTCTCTCAGGCTTTCTCATACAAATATCTAGGGGCAGAGGCCCAGGAATCTGTATTCATGCTCAGTCGTCTAAGTCGATTTTGACGCAAGGCACTGTGATCACACCTTCGTTTGGCCCTTGTTTCACACTCGGCATTATGGACAGAAAATAAAATCTCAGAACTATTCTATGCCAGGTGTCCCTCCGGGAACTCTTGCTGACTCACATCACTATTTTCTGCTGGGGACCGTTTACACTCTCAGAGCCTACTGCTAGCAACAGTCACTGAGTAACTGAGTAACAGAGCTTTTGTTCATGTGGGCTGTATGTACTGATGTGTAACATATTAGCAATGGAGACACTTCAAAATATTCAGTAAACTCTTTACATGTTTACATTAATAATATATTTTCTAAAAAAATAACTATACTTTCCAGAATTTTAAAAAAAAATGGTGAGAGTGTGACACTGTTTGACATCTTTAGAAATCTCTTTAAGGTGTGGTTTAATAGCAGACAGCCTTCTTATATTTGCTTTTACATTTAATCTATTGCTACAGAACGCATCATGTTGCCTCTGGAAAACTACACTGGACACTCATGAGAGAATGAGATCAAGAAAAGCAAATGATGGTTTAGTATTATTAGAAAAGTAAGTTTGACCTTATGACGACACTTTTGAAAGGTCTTCAGGGCCCCCGGTTGTCCCCTGATCACACTGTGTGGACCCCTGTTCTGGCCCATCCCTCCACACTACGTCCCCTCTGCCTTCACACACATGCTCATTTTTCTAATTTCAGTGTTTGTGTATTTTGATGCCTTTTTAATTTTTATAAATGTTTGACTGGTTTCCCTAATCGTGTGTGTGTATGAAATCATTAGCTTTTAGAAACAGAAAGCCACTCAAGCTAGGTCAAACCAAGGGAGTTTTATGGTGAAGATACAAAGAAATTTCCCAAAACTCCACATGGGAGGTGCCACCAGGTCCACTGTGTTTCTTCTCGTGGCTCTGTGGGTGGCCCCACCTCCATATTGGTATCCTCTGCTAGGCTTTTACTTTCTCAAAGGCAGGCTTTGTTTTACCATAAGGCTATCTCTAATGAACCGAGTTCCATGTCCAACAACTTACTAGCGAGTCTTGATTTTAAAATCCTAGATGAGAAAATCTGATTGGCTCACTGTGAAGAAGTCCCCAGGAGGAGTGGTGTAGCAAATCTGATGTTTTTATTTGTATCCATCGAGGACCACACGAGTAACCAAATGGTTCTCAATTCAAAGGTGGTCTAATTAGAGATCATAAACCAGGGTTCTTGGCACACTGGGCTGTCCTGCTCAGGTTGTGTGGGTCACAAAGAAGAGAAGATGTGTGGCAGAGAGGTAATGGACATCCTTAGCACAGACAGCCAGCACTGTTCAGTGGAAATATCATGTGAGCCATGTATGTAATTTAGAGATTTTTTCATAGTCACATTTAAAAAGTAAAAATAAACTAGTGAAATTAATTTTAACATATCTTAACCCAACATATCCAAATATTATTTTAACATATAATCAGTATTTAAAAGAGCAATAGTGAGAAATTTCACATCTTTTTCTACAACAGTCTTCAAAATCAAGTGTGCATAGGATACATCCTCAGTGGTACACTAAAATTTTCACCAGAATTATTTGATCTGTATTTAGAGCTCACAAAATTTACAACTGAAAATGCAAACCCATGTACCTAAGTTGTTCCAGACATACTTAGAACTTCCCTTGTAGCTGCATCAAATATCAGTTTTAAATGTTTAATTAATTGTAACATAATTCAATTAAATTAAAAATTCAGTTTTTCAGCTGTATTAGACACATTTTAAGTGCTTAGTAGCCACATGTGAGTAGGGGCTACATTTCAGACATAGCACATGAAGGCTGAGAGCCAGAACCTGTTCTCATCCATTCTTTTGTGCCCCCAAAGCCAGCAGAGACCTGCCTGGCAGGTACGCCCAACAAGCACAGGGGGATGGAAACTGTCCAAGTTAGAACCACTCAAGTCTAACTGCGGAAGAACCCTTAAAAGCTGCATGTCAATGTTTTGCTTTAACAAATCACATTATTTTAAATTCATTACAGAACCTTGTTAAAGGACTCCTATTGTGATTTAACTCATTTATCAAATAAATCACCTTTCAGTCATTTGTGTAAAAAAAAAAAAACTTCTTATATCAAGTTTAAGCAACGCATAGATATACAGAAAAACCAATTGAAGGCCCTTTGACAAGTGAGTAACCTAAGAAGCCATAAGACACGACCTACACCTTCATGAAGTTGAAGTGAGTTTTTGCAAAAGTCCTAGACAACCTGAAACAAAGAGGTGTGATTTCTGGTTCTGGTTAGCTGGTGCTGGCTCTGCGGCTTATGCAAGCCACCCCCCCGAACCCCGCCTGCTGTGAGTGGGGATGGAAATCATGAACAAAGATTGGTTGGTGAGCTAACAGCCTTAAGCTCTTTCCAACAGATGGCACTGTAATCAAAAGGACTGCTCCACGATGCCACAAATCAGATTTCCGCAAGGATTTCTGAAATCTGATGCCTTTACATCTGCCCATTATATTCGGAAGCTGGCCTTTAGGTACATAGCCCATTTTGACTGAAGTGAATTATTTTAAGCCTCCCTTTGCTCAATCAAATAAGCATCTGAATGTTTAGTGAGACCCAAACAACCTGTTCCTTTGACCCTTCCTTCATTCATTTATTCGTCAAACCCTCTCTGAGTGCTGTCAGTGACAGATACCAAGCCAGGGGCTAGAGACACGGGAAAAATAAGAAAAGATCCTGACTGTAGGAGCTCACAACCAGTTAGGAAAATCAGATGTACACATAAATAACTGAAAAACAATGACATTTAGTACTATGAATGAGACAGTTCTGTCAGGAAGATGGAGAAGAGAATAGAGGAAGGTTTGTGCATAGAGATAACCTTCAGATAGACGTAGAAATGTGGAGAGCTGTCTCTAGACAGAAGGGAAGAGGGGAGTGGAGGGAGAACATCCCTTCAGTGGTTACAAGAGACAAAGTCTCCTGCGTGGTCTCCCTGCTTCCACCGTAGCCCCACCATGGTCTGGTCACCGGTCACACAGCTGTAGGCATGATCCTTGTAAAAAGTCCATCAGATTCCATCGCTCCCTGATCTCAAAGTTTCAACAGCTTCCTTACACACCTGGAATAAAATTCAAAGTCCTTGCCACAGACGAAGGACCTTACGTGATGGGTCCTTGATATATTAGAGACCACCCCCTTCCTTCCATGCCTCCCGAGCTCACCATTTAGGCCACACTGGCCTTCTTGATGATTTTCAAACATGCCAGGCAAGCTCTCATTTCAGAACCTTCGCTAACGGCCTTCTTTGGCAATCCTACATAGAACAGAACTCTCCCATCATTCAGGCCCCTTGCCCTGCTTTATTTCTCCACACAGCACTCAGGACTATGACATTAGATCACACATTTGGCTATTTTCCTGTGTACTATCTGCCTTCCCTCTCAGGATGTAAGCACCATGAGCATAGGAGCTTGATCTCTTTTGTTCACAAGTTATATCACCAGCTCCTGGAGGTGCCTAGCACAAGGCAGGCTCCCCAGAAGAATTTGTGGAATGAATAAATAATTGAGTGAACTGAGGGAAAATATGCACATTTCAAGAGGTTGCAAGTACCCAGCGTGACCAGTATACGAGTGGGGAAAGTGGCAGGCAGGAGCAGCTAGAAAGGGCTAGGTGCTCAGTGACCAGGTCAAGAGGTTTCCTGAACTCCTAAGGGTTAGCGCTGTATTCTGAGGACAAAAGAGAGCTTGTGAAGTAAAGTTTGCGAAGGAAGAGAATGACACAATCACAGCTGCAGAGTTAGAACACAAGTCAAGCTGCCATGTGGCGGGGAGGGACCGCAGACAAAGAGGCATCAAGTTTGCTCATCTGTAAAATGGACATAACATCATCCCGGTCAGCGGCTACAGTAGGTAGCATTAACTGAGCATTAACTACAGCAGCTACATGAACTGAGGACGTTAGTGCATGCAAAAGATCGAGCACAGTACCCAGCAAGAGGAAGCTATCAATAAATGGTATCCATCACCACGCATGTTGAGGAAGCTTGGAGAATGATGTCCACACTTCTGCTCAGGTGGCTGACTGCTTGGAGCATGGTGCCTCTGATCCCGATAGGATCTACAGAAGGAAAAACTCATTCCTGGGAACAGAGAATAAATCCCGTTTGGGGCAAGTGCCGTTTGAAACAGCTGTCGGATATCCAGGTGAGATCCAGTAAGCAGTCTAATATAAAGGTCTCCAGCTCAAAGAGGAAATTTAAACCAAAGATAAAGATTCAGAGGAATCTTCTACCTTGCAAGCAATTGTCCTGGTTGCTTATAAGCAAACCCTGAATCCAAAGTACTCAAAAGAAACTCACCAGAGTAAAAAGCCCAAACAAGAAATCATCTTACTGAGTTTTGAAAAGCAAACTACCATTACAATTGACTCCAGTTCTGAGCCTCTCAGTAACTCCCACAAATGTTCACATTGTCCTCCTTTGCATTTCCTCCAGACACAGAGAAAACAGTTTCATGCACTCAGGCTCCTCCACGTCCTTTTCCAAGGCCCTCTCCACTTGCCTATTTTCCAATGTGCCTCTGTAAGAAAAAGCCAAATAAGCTCCAGGAGTCTACACATTACAGCTAAGAGACTTCTTAGCTTTGAAGGCATTTTTTTTTTTCTCTAAGCTGAGTGAATTTTAAAACTCACCATGTTCCACTCTTACTCCTGCTTCAAGAATCTGAGCATGCGTGCATGAAGTAGGGTCTAAGGTGCTGGGGGATACAAGTCTGTGTCGAGTGCCCTGAGGCTATAGGTGTGAGGAGACCAGGAAGGGTAGAGATGGGGGTGGCTCTGGAGGCCCTTTCAGTGCCTGGGCTCTGGGCCACTGAAAGATCAGTGGAACCAGGGCCACACAAGCATGTATGCATTCACGCAGTCGTTCAACAAATAGCTATTTAGTACATAAACTGTGCTTCCTGCAGAGGAAGCAACAGTAAACCAGACAGACCATGGTCCCTCGTGAAGCTTTGTGTCTCATCCCATTTCCCAGACCCACAGAGATACCTAAAACACAGATCCTTCCTGTACGTTCTTCATTTTCATTTGTTCATTCAGCCAAGATTCACTGAGGGGGCGGTGCTGGTCTCTGGGGTTACAATGCTACCTGGGATTGGGCAGTGAGAATTCAGCTTGACCGTCACAGTGAGGTAAACACACTCTGCCAGGAGGGGTTGTAGAAAGGGCCCCATGATAGAGTAAGTTTGTCCACACATTTCTTGAGATTGCAACCCGCATCGGTGAAAGAAAATGCCTATGTTCCCTCCCCTTGAGTCTGGCCTGGTTCTGGGATTGTGCCGACCAGGAGAATGTGGCAGAAGGGAAGCTTCCTCTAGGCTTTAAAGAAATGGTGGTATCCTCCCTTATGATGCTTGCTCTAGGGGAAGGCAGCTACCATGTGATGGGCCTGACGGGCCTCAGACTGCTGTGAGGAAGCCCAAACTAGCTATGTGAAGGGGCCGTGGGGAGAGAGAGGCCCAGTGAGCTCTGGTTCTTCAGCCATTCCAGCCAGGTGACAACACTTAAGTGAAGAAGCCATCTTGGATATTTCATGTTGAATGGTAATTTGGCCTGAATGTTTATCTCACCTAAAATCCATAACTTAAAATCCTAATGCCCAAAGTGATGGTATTAGGAGGTAGACGTTTGGGAGGTGCTTAGGTTATAAGAGTGGAGCCCTCATGCATGAAATTAGCATTCTTATAAAAAATACCTCACAGGGGTGCCTGGGTGGCTCAGTGGGTTAAGCCGCTGCCTCCGGCTCAGGTCATGATCTCAGGGTCCTGGGATCGAGTCCCACATTGGGCTCTCTGCTCAGCAGGGAGCCTGCTTCCCTTCCTCTCTCTCTGCCTGCCTCTCTGCCTACTTCTTGTGATCTCTCTCTGTCAAATAAATAAATAAAATCTTTAAAAAAAAAAAAAAAAAACACCTCACAAATCTCCCTAGCCCTTTCCACCAAGTCAGAACACAGCAAGAAGGAATCAGCTATGAACCAGGCAGAAGAGCTTCTCTGGACCTTGCTGGCACCCTGATCTTAGACTTCCAGCCTCGGGAGCGGTGAGAAATGAATTTGTTTATAAGTTGATCAGTCTGTGGTATTTTGTTACAGCATCCCAAATGGCCTGAAACAGATGGAAAGGGCCTCTCTGAGGATGTGGCATTTCGTCTGAGATCTGAGGGATGAGAAAGATTCTGACATACAAGAACTGAGGGAAAGAGCACTCCAGGCAGCGGAAAGAGATATTTGAGATCCAGAGTTGGGGCAGTTCTTGAGGTGTTCAGGCAGCTGATATCCAACCTGTGGGGCAGAACATAGGGAGGAAAGTCAAGAGCTGAAGATTAGATTGGCAAGAGGACAGGGACAGACGGGGAAGGCCTCGTCAGCCACGGCAAGGTGTCTGAGTTGTGTTCTAAGTAGAAAGGGAACGCCTTAAACCATTCTAAACACAAAGGCAACACAATCTACGTTAAATTTTTCAGAGGATTCCTGCTGCTGTTAGGCTGGCTCTGTGGGTACCAGCTCCATGCCTTTGATCACTGCTCCGGTACAGTCCTGAGAATAGTACATATAGAAGGTGTTCAAAAAACAAATATTAAGTGAATGCCTTAATAAGAATAGACTGGAAAGGATAAGAGTAGATAAAGGGAGATAGTAGGGAAGCCATGCAATTATCCAGGTAAAAGACAGTGGCCACAGCTGGAGATGAAAAGAGGAGGGGAGTGTTGAGAAACAGAGGTAGAAGAGAAGAGACACAACTTCAGGCTCTGAGATGTATCAGTTATATCACCTTAAGCAAATCAAACTCCCTGCACTTCTAATTCTTCACCTGTAAAACCTTCACAGTATAAAAATCTCTAATTCACACTAGTGTAAGAAGGTCATGAAAAAATACAAAGAAAGCACTCAGTCAAACTCTGCGTTGCAAACTCATGTGAAGAGGCAGGACTATTATTATTCCATTCTTCCCTTAAGAGCCTAGTGGATTCATCAGAAACACAGTCACTGGTTTTCATCATATCTCCTAGTGTTGTAGGGTAGCGACTATAAGAGCCCAGTCCCTCTGGTCCCTGAAGCTGGCACCATGATTTCATGAACCTCCTGAAGCTCCCCACCACGGTCACGAGAAGCCCCTTTCCATTTAGAGCAGCAGTTCTCAAATCTGAACATGCATCAGAAGGTCCTGGAAGGCTTGTTAAAATGCAGACTGTTGAGCCTCACCTCTAGAGCCTGATGCGGTCCACCCGGGAAAAGAACCAAGAACTGGCATTTCTAACTAGTGCCCACGTGAGGCTGAAGCTACTAACGTGGAGTCACCTTTGAGAACCGAGTGAGCATACACTCAATTGCCTTTTCTGCTTGGAGGGTCTCCTATTCTTCTCAGAGACTCCTGAGATTGCCAGGAAAATTCAAGAACCAAAAGAAAAATTTCATCCACGTTTCCTCCATATTTCTTTTTTTTTTTTTAAGATTTTATTTATTTATTTGAAAGAGAGAAAGAGATAGGGAGAGAGAGCATTAGTGGCAGGGGGCAGGGGTTGGGGAGAGAAGTGGACCCCCTGCTGAGGAGGGAACCCAACATGGGACTTGATCCCAGGGTCCTGGAATCATGATTTGTGCCAAAGGCAGATGCCCAACCAGCTGAGTCACCCAGGCATGCCTCCTCCATATTTCTTAATATGAGATCTAGTGGTTCTTGTTTTAAACAACTGTTTTTAAGATTTTATTTATTTATTTGACAGAGAGAGAGATCACAAGTAGGCAGAGAGGCAGGTAGAGAGAGAGGGGGAAGCAGGCTCCCTGCTGAGCAGAGAGCCTGATGTGGAGCTTGATCTCAGGACCCTGGGATCATGACCTGAGCCGAAGGCAGAGGCTTAACCCACTGAGCCACCCAGGTGCCCCCAAACAAATGGTATGTTTGAAAAGCCTGAAGCCGAGGGAAGGGAGAGGGTGGCTGAGTTATGGACACTGGGGAGGGTATGTGCTAAGGTGAGTGCTGTGAAGTGTATAAGCCTGACAATTCACAGACCATACCCCTGGGGCAAATAAGACATTATATATTAATTTTTTAAAAAAATCTTTTTTTAAATAAATAAAAGCACGAAGCCAACATGCCTAGCTTCAAAACTGTATTGCATGACCTTGGCCTTGTATCTACCTCCTAGAATCAACACGAGGATTGGAAGTTGATACATGCAAAGCACTGAGAGCCATAGCTGGCACCCAGTAAGCACTTGATAAATGCTCGCTGTTAGCATTATTATTCCAAAGTGCGACTCATGTAATTGGTTGTTTTATGGTTTTCACATAAAAACCAATAGGAAGTCCAGCTTCACCTCTGAAAAATGTATAGGACTGCACAGCAAGCATTTCAGGAACAAACCTCACTCCCAGCTTCATCTCACTTGTTAACCTATCTTCCACTTAGAGGACTCTGTTCCCTCACGTCACTCTGTCTTATTCGATCATTATATGATTCTCTGCACCACGTTCTTAAACAAGGTGAGTCTTATGCATAAAAAATAGTTCTCCAGTCATTTATGCTGCTTCTTGACAAATAATCAAGGTGTTTCAGGTTCAGGATCCCTACACTTCAACTTCTTTGGGAATCTGGTCATTATTGCTTTACGTTCTCAAGCACCTTAAGCCCCCAGGAATAAACCAGACATGAGAAGCACACATAAGAATCCAGATGTGTAAAAAAAAAAAAAAAAAGTGCAGGTGTATACACTTATTCTCCCAACCATCTTCCTGTCCCTTTGATCCTTGGAATGATGGAGAGTCTGCTATCTGACTTTCATTGCCTTTCTCTTAGGAAGACATGATTGACCTTCCACTGACAGAACAGCCTTTCCGTTGTTTTTGTGGCATTCCCTCATTCAGGAAGAAGCTGAGTGTCTAGCACATGTCACACACTGTGCAGGGCATTAGGCAGGTGATAGCGCTTAAGACACTCTGTCCTCAAGGAATTCGGAATGTGACAAGCAGACCCATAAACAGGTAGCTATTACCATACTGCAAGATACACGCTCTGAATGAAGGTCAACGACACTTGCTGAACACTGGCTACGTGCCAGGCATGGTGGTATGCCTTTTACCCGAATGATCTCTTTTATCCTCCCGCTGACCCCACGAAGCAAGCACTGCCATTTCCCTCACTTTGTAGCTGAGGACGTGCAAGCACAGAGACTACAAGGTCAGACTGTAAGAGGCAGAGGCAGACTTCAAAGTCAGGCAGTCTAACCTCAGGGTCTGCACCCAGAATCTCTCTATTATGCTGCTTTTCCGCAATGTAACAGTAACAACAACTGGATGAATAAAGGTTTGAGGGATCTTTGGACCCAATAATGCAAAGAAGTAGCAGTGGACAGAGAAATCTAATTAACGAGGAGAGAGAGGGCAGGACCCCTGGCAAAGCAGGTTAGGTGGCAGAATTGGGGAGCATTCCCTGGCATGGAAGCATGGGCTGAGGAAAGGCTGAGTAAGCGGCCTGTGGTAATGACCCGTAGAGCCTTTGGAGGCTGGCCACTGTAGCAAACTGTAGTACCAGCTCCCGGGAGGCCAGCGGGCCCCACACAGGTAGCCGTTTTATGTAACGTTCAAAATCAGCACTTTCCACGGAGTTCATCAACAGAGCAAGGAGTGCTAAGACCTAAGGCCTAAAGAGGAGCTCACCTCCAGCCCTCACAGGTGAAAAAAGACGATGGATTTCACAGACAGGGACGGTCTGAGACTTCGGTGTCTATCGTGTTCTGTGCTTTAATGTTGGATTTGTGACCTATATTAATCTCCCAAGTCTAGTTTAGGGTCCTATTCCAGCTGCCTATTGCTACAAAACCCACCACCCCAAAGCTAAGTAGTAAAAGAGTCACCATTTTATGAAGCTCAGAGTTTCGCAAGTTAGAACTTTGTGCACCCCAGAGCTGGAACAGCTTTGGGGTAGCTTGAATAACCGGAGACAGCAGGACAATTCGCCTGGGGCCGCATGTCTGAGGCCAGGGTTCTGGATTCCAGGCGAATTCCTAGGTTCTCTCCTACACTGTACAAGCTCAGATTAAAACACCGAAGACAGCTTCTTCGTTCAGATACTGGCACTTGGTGGAAAGGCTGAATAGTTGGAGCTCACTGGGCAGCTCTCTCCCCAGAGCCTCTCAGGGCCTGGGCTTCCTCACAGCGTGGCAGTCTCAGAGCACTCAGACCTCTGACATGGCAGCTGGCTCCCCTCAGAGCAAACATTCCAAAAGAGACGCTGCTACTTCTTTAAAGCCTGACTGAGGCATCACGTCTGCCATATTGCATGGTCTACGCATTCTCGGAACCAAGCCAGGTGTAAGGGGAGGGGACAGAGATGTTTCCTCTTAATGGACAAGAGAGTCAAAGAATTTGTGGACACACTAACTCCATCACAAGGCCCTTCCTCCAGACTCCACTTGTACATGCACTTGCCACACCATGACCTGTAAACTGAATTGTAACTGCCAATCTTAGCACTATAACCCCAGAGGCCAGCACAACACCCTCAAAAAAGTTCTGCTGAATGAATGAATGGGTGGGTGACAATTAAGAGGGCCTGCCTTATATTCTAAATATCCCAAGGAGTCTGAGGAACAGAAAACAAACTACCCAGAAATATTACTTGAATGAAATCACTAACGTTTTACTCAGGAAGGTGCCAAAGAAATGTATATTTACATTTATACTTGTACAATAGACACATTTTTGTACAGATAAATATGGTGGTTTTGTAGCTACATGAGAAAACAAAAATAATTGTCCTGTAATTGAATAACTCATTATTCATACAGTGCTTGCCGTGTGCCCAACATTACGCTAAGCCCTTCACAAGAATCACCTCAGCACAGGAGGCTGAGCTCTGTTATGGACTGACCTGCACTCCCTGCCCCCAAATTCATATGTTGAAGTCCTAAACCCCACTACCCCAGAATGTGACCCTATGGGTTCTAAGATGGGTTCTTAGAGAAGCAACCGAGTTAAGATGAGGTCATTACGTGAGCCCCCCTCCGATATGACTGGTGAAAAGGCAAGTATGGCACAGACACAGAGAGAAGACATGTGAAGACGTCCGTCTACAAGCCACAGGAGAGACCTTGGAAGAAACCAACGCTGCCAACACCTTGAGCTCAGGCTTCTACCTGCCAGACCTGTGAGGAAATAAACATCCAGCAGAGAGACCACCCAGTCTGTGGCATTTCATGATGGCAGCCCCACCAAACTACTCCAAGGTCCCCGAGGCTAAGGGCAGTAATACTTACATTAAGCAGGAGAAGACCTCACCGCTTTCTCTGCCAAATGCCTAGGGAATGAAGGGAGGGTTGTGGTTGTGAAGCAGAAGAGAAGACCGTGGCCTGCAGAAGGAGATGCTGGACAGTAAAAAGAACCTCAGCGAGCCATCTAAGCTGTCAGAGCAGAGGGAGACAAGAAACCACTTCCAAAGCGTCAGAGGGCACCAAGGCCTACGAGCCAAGGATTGGAGGACGTGAGGACATTGGCAAAATATGGAACAAAAGGGGTTTTTTTCCCATATAGTGGGGAATCCTGCCAATAAAACTTGCTTCTACAAAAGAAATAACTTCATGGTTCCACTGTGGAGTGTAAAGTTCCAGAAAGCCAACATGGCCTTGATATGATAGGCTCAGGGACGCTTGAGCTCCCCCAGGCACCACTGGCCCCATGACTGACCACAACAGGCAGGTGGTTCCACACCAAAGTGGGGGTGAAGAGGAAGCTGACAGTGGAAAAGGAATACTGAATCAGGTTCCTGTGGCTGCTGTAACAAATTACAACAAATTTGGTGGCTGAAATACAGAAATGTATTCTCTCACTTGGCTGGAGGCCAAAAGTCCATAGATCCCTGGGATGAAATCAACGTGTAGGACCTCTGGAGCCTTCAGAGAATCCGTCCCTTGACTCTTCGGCTAGTGGTGGCTATTGGCATTCTTTGATTTATGGCTGCATCACTCCAATCTCTGCCTCTTGGTCACACTGCCTCCTCCCCTTCTGTCTCTAGTTCAAATCTCTCCCTGCCTCTCCCTTACCAGGACACTTATGATGGCATCTAGGACCCAACCAGTAATCCAGGATAATCTCCCCATCTCAAAGTTCTTAACTTTATACACCAGCAAAAACCCTCTTTCCATCTGTAATGTATTTTACGGATATAAAAAATGTGTAACCATAAGACAACATTTACAGGTTCCAGGTAGGAACCTGATATCTTTGGGAGCCATTACTCAGCCTACTATAGGCATCCTTCACCTCTGCCTAGCAAACAGCATTCCATCAGCTCTGAAAAAGCCATTTTTGAGGCTGGTTGGGATGCTTTTCTTGACACGTTTCTCTGTCTGCATAGATGTTTGGTGGAACACCAAAATGCTAATTTTCCTAACGATAGGATTCTAAACATCTTTCACTCACGTTACATCTTCCACCTTTTAATTATTTATCTCTAGCAGGCAGGCTCTAGGACGCAGTTCACTGTGTATACCAAACGTGCGCAGCTACGCAACTTCTAATAAAGGTTTGCAAAGAGCTGCAGCTTCTCATGTTTGAATCCTCTGCAGGCTACTCCTGAAACACACAGAAAGTCAAGAAGAGTGAAGGTCAGTCTGGCACTCCGAGGCCTGAAGCAGCAGGATGAAGAGAATAACGTACGTGTGATTTTTAGGACATCAAGATGTGTCAGAGGGTGCTACGTCCATTTTACCAAAGCTAGCAACTATATCCTCATGTAATTTCCTCTCCGTATGGATCTGGCTGAGAGCTGTTCAAAAGAGGAACTTGCCAGAGAAAAGAAGAAGTCATTCTCAGGACACAGCGGACAGACTTGGTGACAGACAGATGCAGGCAGAGGTAACTGGCAAACTCCCAGCTTCCGGCCCCTCTTCTCACATTGCCCCCCCCCCCAAGGGTAGCCTCTAGCCAACATCTGGAGGCAGCAGCTGCCCCAGATTTCTCTCCTGGCCTCCTTTGCGGGTTCACTTCAGCAGCCAGCACTCACGGGCTCTGTGATGTCCTGCAAGCTGTGTGTGACCTGCTCACCTGTCTCCATCAGGTTCCGTGACTGCTTCTCTGGTTCTCTGACGGCCCCCTACCCTTCCACACTTTCACTTCCTCAGCTCCTCCCATGCTGTGTCAACTCCAACTGCTGTGGTCAACCCCTTGTTCCCACAATTCTTCTAGTGGCCCAACTGATACACAAGAGATGGCTTTTCCCAAGCACAACTCAGCTTCAGTTAATGAACCAAGTAGTATTTCTCAAAGTTTAGTCTAAGACTCTCCTACAACCAGAAATACCTGGAGACCTATTTTTTTTTTTTTTAAGATTTCATTCATCCACTTGACAGAGAGAAAAAGAGAAAGAGAGAGAGCACAAGCAGGGGGAGTGGCATGCAGGCCGAGAGGGAGAAGCAGGCTCCCTACTGAGCTGGGAGCCCAATGCAGGGCTCAATCCCAAGACCTCCTGGTCACGATCCAAGCAGAAGGCAGACGCTTAACCAACTGAGCCATCCAAGCTCCCCAAGAGCTATTTTTTTTTTAATTTATTTACTTATTTTAGAGAAAGTGGTAGAAAGAAAGAGAGCACAGTGGAGAGGGGCAGAGGGAGATGAAAAGAGAAACTCAAGCAGACTCCGTGCCGAGTGTGGAACTGACACAGGGCTGGATCTCACAACTCTGAGATCACAACCTGAGCCAAAACCAAGAGTCAGATGCTTAACCAACGGCACCAACAGGTGCCCCTACCTGAAGAGCTTTTTTTAAAAATAAAAATTCCTGTTGCACCTGGGTGGCAAAGTCGGGTAAGCATCTATCTGACTCTTGATTACGGCTCAGGCCGTGCTCTCAGGGTTGTGAAACTGAATCCCAAGTCAGGCTCCACACTCAGCGGAGTCTGTTTGAGATTCTCCCTCTCCCTCTACCCCTCCCCCTGCTTGCACTTCCCGCCCCCACCTCAGTCAAATAAATAAATAAATCTTAAAAAAAAAAAAAAAAATTCAAATTCCTGGGCTCGCCTTTAGACCTAAGACTCAAAATCCCAGTAAAAGGGCCCAGGATTCTGCACTGTAAGAAGGACGCCAGGCGGCCGTTGGGCACCTGCAAGTGAGAACAATAATATTATCACTCAGATTAAAATGTCTGAGATCGCTGAGAACAGAAGTGCAGCATACCCCTACCAGCAGCATCTGTGAAGAAATACTACGTTGTACTACAATTTTAGGTTGCACTTTCACGACCTGTATTTTATAAGCATATTATTGCCATTGATGGGAGGCCCCTGCATGTCCACATTTTCGTAGGGAGCTAAAGGACAGGTGCGGACAGGGGTCCAGATACATCCAATAGTCTATTTCCTTATTCACGGAACCTTCACTGGCCTCTTGTCATGTGCTACAGACTGTATGAAGACGTGGAGATAATTAAGAGCCTCTCTTGTCCTCATGGAGTGTGCATTCCAGTATAGGAAATGTAAATGTGATAAAGCTCACATTTATTGGATGCTTACCGTGTGACCATTTACAAGCACTGGTTCATTAACAACACTTTAGGAAGACAGACTCTTATTGAAGTCATTCTCCAGGCAAGAAAGTTGAGCTCAAGCTTAATAAGCTTAAGCCCCAATGTCAATAACCCAAGACTCCTGAACTCTGAGCCTTCCAGCATCCTACAGAATAATGTAAGCTGGTCACGATTTATAGGCATCTTGGGTGTGAGGGCTGAAGAGTAAATCAGACTGGCAGAAACCATAAAGTGAGGAGGAACAATTTAAAATGTAACGTGATTTTGGAACAATCTTGAAATCACCCATATCTCTTCCACCACTTGGGCTTTGGTAGTTAGAACCCAGAATTATTCCAATGCCCTACTAATCTGCAGATAAATGCTTGATTCCTTCTGTTAGGAGAGAGAGATCTGTTAAGACACCCTGACAATCCTCCATGTTCCCCTACAGTATGTAAAAGACAATTTAGATATTCAGAAACCTTGACTGTGGAAGGCCTGAGGCAGTAGGAATCTAGAGGAACTATTTGCCTTGGTTATCTAAGTTTCCATATCAAAACTCTTCCCTCCTATTAGGGAAAAAAGTTTTCTCCGGTGGAGAGATACTTTTGTGATCGCTACAAACCTGGGTCCAAAGCTCGAGACATTACACTGCCCTCTCCCCGGGAGGCTCTTGACATTCTAATAATAAAAATTGCCAGTTATGAAATGGCTTTTTCTTTGTATTTGAGGTTACTCTGGAAACCGTAGTTGGCCATGGCTGTGAGAAGGCTCTTGGGGCTATAATAATCATGAGGTTAAGTTAACTAAGGTTTCCAATCCTGGGACCCGGGATCCAGTCATAGCTGCCACACTCCTTTGGAGCTACTGGAGACTCCCACACTGCCAAATTCCCAGGAGTGTCCTCGGAACCTATGACGCACAGCACTCCCTGGGCCCTTCCCAGCTGAGCTTCTCCTATTTCCTATTACCTGACCAAGTACCTTTGGAACAAAATATTTGGTACAAAAGACCCAGATTCCGTTTCCCTGCCAAATACCTTAGTATACAGTTGGTTAGGCAGTCCTGATCTCCACCTGGTTCCACCCTCTGACAGCTGGATCTTACCCTTCCTTGTAAGCCTCCAGGGATGGTCTTGTTCATTTGTTCCCTTTTCTATGTGATGGCATCCTGGAATATTATTGATCTAGACAGGTCCTCTCAGGATCAAACACTGTCTGAAACATGTCAAAGATGGCTACAGCCATCACATCCTGAGCCTTATCCTCTCTCAGGTGGACAGTCGCATGAGACTCCGGCATTTCAGCAGGCACATTTAGCCAGAATCTCCTCTTTCCCCACCAGGTTCACTCAGCTTCATCTTTCTCTCCCATTTCATTCTCATATGCCTTTGTTGGAAATATATTAGCCCCTATTCAGTGGATGTTTGACATTCTAACTAATAGAATTCAAAGTAGGGTCTTTGGTATGAACAGAATTGTGCCCACACCCAAACAAAGTGCATATGCTCAACTCCAAATGTGACTCTATTTGGAGATAAGGCTTTCAGGAGGTTTAAGGTTAAAATTCCTAAGGCTTACGGTTTAAATTCCTAAGGTTAAATAAGGTCATATGGTGGGATCCTAATCCAATAAGATTGGTGGCCTTTTTAGGGGAAGTCGTGTCTCTCTCTCCCTGTCTCTCCAGGCACAGGCCCCAAGGAAAGACCATGTAAGTGCACCGAGAAGGCAGCGAACTGCAAGCCAGAAAGACAGCTCTCGCCAGAACTCAACCACACTGGCACCCTGGTCTCAGACCTCCAGCCTGCAGAACTGTGCAAAATAAATTTCTGTGGTTTAAGCCACCCAGTCATGATATTTTGTTATGGTAGCCCAAGCTAAGACAGTCTAGTACTAAATCGTAATAAATTATGCTAACAAAATATACCATGATGGGTGCTATCTGTATGATAGCAAATCAATACTATGCAATGTTGGACTAACCCAGCCTTGAGGGTAGGAAATCTCTCTAGAAGAAATGATGTCTAAAAGATGAATCCTCAAGGATGAGAGGGATGGAAAGTATCTTCAAAGCAGAAGTGGCCCTGCAAATGCAAAACTCAGAGGATGAGAGTGACCATGGTTTCACTAGGCTCTACAAGTACCTCAATATGGCCGAAGAGGAGAGTAGAAAGATTTGGAATGGCCAAAAGTGGGACTGAAGATATTAGCAGGGATAGGTTGAGAAAGCCTTCCTGACCATGTAAAGAAATCTGAAACTTATTTTGAAAGTACAGAGAAGCCACCTGAGGATTTTTAAACAAAGGACTAACAAAACAGGAAGTATATTTTAGAAAGGTCATGGGAATAAGCAGCATGTTCATGTCAGGGATGCCTTCAGCAACAGCAACAGTAGTAATTCAACTAATTTTTATTAAGAACTTATTATAGGCCAGGAACTTTTCTAGGTACCAGGGATATAGAAGTGAACAAAACAGAATAAAACAAAGCAAAACAAACAAACAACAACAACAACAACAAAACCCACCCTGCTCTCATAGCACCTTATTCTAGTATGGAGATACAATGCATAAATAAAGAAAAATAAAATGTGTCAGATAGTAACTGGAGTACCAGATGAGTATGGGTGAGCAGGTTACAGAGAGAAGAATTTACTAGTAAAATGACATTTGAGCAGAGACCTAAAAGAACTGAGGAATAGACTGGTCGAATCAGAGGTCAGACCACCTCAGGAAAAAGAATAGCAATGGCAAAGGTCCTGAGGTAGCAGCAGCCTGTCCCAGAAACAGGAGACCATGAGAGAGGTGGGGGAGAAGGTGCAGAGCTGACGCCAAAGAGGCCAACCCATGTGGCTTCTTGGGATATGCTCAAAACCCTCAATTCTTGGGCCGTCAGAGCATTGCTACAGCCCACGAAAAAGCGCACAGGATAGAAATTCTACCCCATTTCTGTTCCACACTTTGGGCCCCAAAGCAGCTCTTCCTGGATCCAAAGTTTCTCTTGGATAGTTCTGCCATCTATTGACCACAGTCCCTCCACCAGATTCTCACACCAACAAGTCAGTTTTCATTCCTACTCCACTACCCAGAGAAATTCAAACCCAAGGAATTTAAATTCCAAGGAATCCAAAGGAAACTGGTACTAAACCATCACTTCATTTTCCATGCCCTCTTTTGTTCCTGCCCCCAACCGAAATTCCCCCTTTCTTTCCCACAGCCACACCCATGAGTCTGCAAATGTTGGAGAAATACCAATACTTAGAAGAAAAGATGGACCTATCTACACCAATGGTTCTCACACGACTCCCATGAACCCTGCCAAGAGCTGAATTTTCACTAAATCCTTAGTGAAATTTAAAAAAAAAAAAAAAAAGTAGTAGAATGGGTTTTCGTGAAATTAAATCTCTTCCACTTAAATTTAGTTTGGGGATCTGTTTTGATTAGCTATTGTAACCACCACCAAATATCTTAGCTGTGTAAAACAATAAAAGTATATGTCTTACTGTGCTGACGATTAAGCTATTGTCTTTCTTCTCAAAACCCACCTTTCCATACTCAGCTATAGGGTGTAGGGTGCTATGGCTGGAACTCAGCAAATCACATTCTCCATTTTCCGGCAGTTTCCTGGAGGTTTTGACAGGAGGGAGTGCGGCAAGGAGACTGAAAGACCGGAGGAGGGATAAAGGACATGCCCTCTCTTGGGCTGTTTTTGTTTCTTCATCTGTGTTTCTGTGGGTTGCTCTGTTTTGCTACAGCTACTGATGTTACCTGAGCACCAGTTCCTTACCTGGAGGATGCAGCTGATTCTGGAAGTAGCTGGCTCCAGTTTCCAGGTTTTTTCCCCCGCTTTCCCAGAATGAGCCTCATCAGGCTCCCAGAGATGGGGACGCCGCTTCACCGGCCAGTGTTCCCTCCTTACAGTCTGAGTTTCAGCTCTGCGCTGGCTCACTTGGAGTCCAATCGAGTGAAGATGTTCTGGGTCGGCAGTGGCCGTTCGGGCACACAGGTTCCTGCCTCCCCCGAAACAGCCCCGACTCGTGCTTCGGGACCTCAGCGGGAGGCTGTGCATCTGCTGAACACGTGCAAAGGAAGGTGGGGGGGGGGGATTTCCGGACCAGGAGAGCAAGCGCAGACCCTCACTTCCGCCTCACCCAGCGGTCACCTGCAAGGCAGCTGGGAAATGTAGTCCAGCTTTTGTGGCCTGCGCAGCAGCCCTGCCACAAGGTCCTTCCTATACTTCGTGTGAAACCCTCTTTCATGTGTTAGGGTGCTTAGTAGAGGATAGGTTTTCATGCCGGCAAAATAAGAAGTTACTCGTCCCCCAAGCCCCAGCGCTCAATAAGTCAGTGAAACCCAAAAGTTCGAGAACGACCCTCCCGGGATAACACCTGCTTTCCGTTACCTTCTTTATGCTCACAGAGAGGATCTGTTTAGGTTTATTTCCAAGTTTGACTTTCTTTCCTCCTGAACGCAGTGATGCATAAAACTTCTCTCCCACTATGGTATGGAAAATCTATAGTCGTACCTCATCCTTGATTTCTAACATCAGGGTTGTAATTGTTCTTTAGCAAACAAGTATATTAGAGATTCCAGATGAGTGTTGAAACTGGAATAGCATTGGCCAAATTCGCTGAGCTCCCTAGAATAAATTTTCTATTTAAAAAAGAAGAATACAGAGTTTAGTTTAGAACAGTCTCAAAGTTAGTTTTGTACTCATTTCTACCTTTTGTTAAAATTGTTTTCCAACTGGTTAAGTTAACGTACTTACACTTGGCTCTTTCATTAATCTTTGCAAATTATGGAATGTTTTGCATAAACCTCCGCCTACCCATAAATTGCTGTTTAATCCATATTGGGTAAGATCACTGTAAAGATATAGGTCATCTGACCTTTAGAAGGTGACACTGATTATGAGGCCCTGAGGATATCATCCTTTTGCCTGCAAAATGAAAACAAATTTCGTCTTCAGTGCCATTTTTTTTTTTTTTTAAATAATTGAACCAGAAGTTTTCAGGGTGAGTAGACAGAACCCTTAATTAATGCAGGAAGAATGTTTTACACCCAAGCCAGGACTGTGGGAGGTAAAGAGGCAATTAATAGTCTGTCTCTCTCTCTGTCTCACTCTCGCTCTCTCCCTCTCTCTCTCTTTATATTCATAACAAAACATTTAAAAGGAAAAGCATTATGCCAGCAGGGTTTTTTAAAGACAACTACTATTTCTTTTTCTTTTTCTGTAACTCTTGCACGTCCAGAATGAGCTAGACTGTGACTGACTATTGCTGGAAAATCTTAAGTTCTAACCACCCAGTGAACATCGAAACCAATGCATTAAAGACCTCCAGAAGCCTACTCCTCTTCCATTTTCCCTCTCCTCTTCAAGAACACATCAACATTCACCAAGTCACTGGAGCTAAAAAAAAAAAAAAAAACAACTTAGAATCGTTCTTGGCAGGTTCTTGTGTACAGTTTCGGTGCACGTGGCATTGCGTTGTGTGCATTTATTATTACTCGCTTCTCCTTCCAGCTACTTAAACACAGGAACCCTTACTTGTTTTTGGATCTCTAGTGCTTACGTGATGCTCACACAGAGTCCACACCACGTAAATGAATTTTGGTTCTTCCTCTTCCCTAGCTCTTTATTTTTGGTCACCAAAAATGTCTCCCGATTCTGTCCTCTCCCCCAATATCTACACCCCTGTCACTCTCACTTGAACTACCCAGAATCTTCACTTAATTATTCTCTCCGAGTCCAGGCTCACCCCCTCTTCTACCTGCCCTCCCACAGAGATGCCAAGTTACCATTCTCCAACACAAGTCTAATCTAATTATCCTTTTGTCTAATACTTTCAGTAGTTCCCTAGCAACTGATATAAGATCCAAATTTCTAAGCATAATTTTCAACACAGCTTCCCTGCCCAAGTTCATTTACAGAGACTTGCCTATCATGTATCCTAAGCTCGAGCTATTCCAAACAACTCATTATTTAATCAAGAAATACTCCTTTAGGGCTCTGGGTTTGTTCTTTCTCCTTTTCCATTTAAAAGGCCTTTTCTACTCTCCTCAGAAAGCTCCTACTCATCCATCAACACCTAGAGATGCTGTTCCTCCACAAAAGTTTGTGCCTCTCAAAGGTAGGGACCAGGTCTAATTTATTATTGTGCTCCTGGTGCCTAATACTGTTTCTGACACCATCGGCATCAACAAATCTTTGTGAAGAGTAATTGCCAACCAGTATCTGGGAGTCTTTAGTATTCTGAAATCCTAATTGATATCTTCACTTCTATAAAGGCTGCATTCCTGCTTTTCAGGATGGCTCCCCAAACGTATTATTTTACTACATACTGGAAACCCTTCAGGACCTCTGCTCAAAATCACAGACATGATAACGTTCCTTTTTTTTTTTTTTTTAAAGATTTTATTTATTTATTTGACAGACTGAGATCACAAGTAGGCAGAGAGGCAGGCAGAGAGAGAGGAAGGGAAACAGGCTCCCTGCTGAGCAGAGAGCCCAACGCGGGACTCGATCCCAGGACCCTGGGATCATGACCTGAGCCGAAGGCAGCGGCTTAACCCACTGAGCCACCCAGGCGCCCCATAACGTTCCTTTTTAAGTAGCTGAAGAAAGTGGATTTACTTATTCGACAAAAAATAGCTGGTGTGATAAACCTGAGATAGCACATAGGTAGTCCTTTTTGCTAAAGATGATTATTATAATCTCATCTCAGTAAATAATTTTCAAATCACTTCTATATACATTATCTTACTTGATAACATATTGACATGGCCAGGTAATGGTAAAATTCATTAGCAAGTCATCATTTGGACTTTGGCAACAAAACGAAAAAATCTAGCCCCGGCTCCTCCTCCTACTAAAATACTTGGCCTTGGAAACATTACTCAACCTCCTTAAGCCTCCTCAAAACTGTTTCTTTGCCAGCAAAAATAAAGATACTGACAGTAAAAGTAATTGGTGTTTTTTTCAAGGAAGTTTCTTTTGTTGTTTTTTGTTTTTTGGGTTTTTTTTTTACAAATTTGCATATATTTAAGGTATACAACTTGATGTTTGGATATACATGAACATTGTGAAATAATCACCATAATCAAGCTAATTACCATGTCCATTACTTCACATGGTTACCATTTGTGTGTGTGTGTGTGTGTGTGTGTGTGTGTGTGTGCGGTGAGAACCCTTAACATCTAACCACTTAGCAAAGTTCAAGTATATGACAGTGTTGTCACAGTCAACATGCTGTACATCGGATCTCCAGAACTTACTCATTTTATATAACTGAAACTTTGTACCCTTTGGCTGACATGTCCCCATTTCTCCCTATCCCCAACCCCAAACAATCATCATTCTACTCTCTGCTTCTAGGAGTTTAACCTTTTTGGTCAAAGGATTGTTACACTAGTTTCAGGTTTTCATGACTTTTAGATTAGACGTGTAAGTGAGCTCAGGCAATGTTTGTCTGTGCCTGACTTATTTCACTTTGCATAATGTCCCCCAGCTTCATCCATGTTGTCCCAAAAGGTGGCTTTCCTTCTTTTTTAAGGCTGAATAATATTCCATTGAATATATACCACATTTTCTTTGTCCATTTATCCATCAATGGACACTTAGATTGTTCCCACATCTTTGTTACTGTGAATAATGCTGCAATGAACATGGGAGTGAAGTATCTTTTCAAGACCCTGATATTATTTCCTTGGGACGAATACTTCCTTTGGACATGGGATTGTTGGATCATATGGTAATTCTGTTTTAAATCTTTTGAGGAGCTTCCATTCTGTTTTCCATAATGGCTGAACCAATCTACATTCCCAGCAACAGTGTTTAAGGGGTTCCTTTTCTCCACACCCTCACCAACACTTCCCTTTTGATAATAGGCACTCTAAGAAGCATGAGGTGATATCTCATTATGTTTCTTATAGGCAAACACTATTCTAAATGATTTCCACATAATTCATTTAATTGCATAAGAAGTGAAATAAATACCATGAACTGCCTTTAATTGGGGAACTGAGGCACAGCTAGTAAATGGTAAGGCCAGGAGGGAGACAAGTATTCTTACCCCCCATGGAAACCACCTCAGAGATTTTACCCCAAGTACTAAAAGAGATCAAGTATATGCAGCCCTCAGTAAAATACTGGCACACAGTAAATCTTTAATAAACATCGGTTGTTCCTATTCTTATTAGCTGGGAGGACAATAGCAATCCTTCAAAGAAACTCTAACGTAATCTAATCACCTGCCTACACCAAGCACCAAAATAGAATTATCCACTTCTCTTACAGCCTCAGTAGGAAAACAAAGAGGGGAGTAGAAGTAGCAACAGAATAAGAGTATATGTATGAAGGCAACTTACAAGTCAAAGGTACTTTAGAAATGAATGGAGGTGCTGTGTCAGAGGCAGGAATTTTTGGAAGGGTGCCACAATGCTGGCATTTAATTGTCCTGTTCCCAGTATGGGGACAGCTCATTTTCCTCCTTGACAACCAGCCCAATCCTATGAAAAAGTGAATAGAGCCCTACACTGTATTTTCCTGTGGAAACAATTCACATGATAATCTTGTCTGAGTCCACACAGGAACCAGCATGATACAGGGAACCCTTCCCAAATCCAGCCTTCCTCACTCCATCCCCGTAGAACCCCTAAATTGAGCTCCCTCTTCAAATTCAGCTGTCTTCTGTGTTTTACTATTTGACCAATTTTCTTCCTTCCAGACCACATGGATTCACTTCCCTTCCTCATGGTTTTACTGAAAGCCAATTAACAACAATTATCCCCATAGCAGATTAATTAGAAGAAACCTTGTTGCTATAAGCATATCATATATGTCAAGTGAAGATCTCCCTTTCTGGAAAGTTCTGTGGCATGCTGTCCAATAGAACTTTCAGCAAGGTCATTATCTTCATTGTCTAATGACAGCCACTAGCCACATGTACATACTGGGCTTTTGAAATATGCCTACTGCAACTAAAGAAAGAGATTTTTTAATTTAATTTACTTTTAATAAATTTAAATAGGCAATATAGGGAGTGCCTACCATATTGGACAGAGCAACTGCACACTATTATCCACTTCTACTAATCAGTGTGGTATAGGCTACTCAAAATTAAGGATCTGACCTCATAAGACCAAAAAAAGTCAACTTGGAGGAAGCCGGTCCTCTGAAGACATGATAACATATAGAGCTATAGCCCAAAACCAAGTATTTCTAAAATTTGCTTTCAGAAGAACTAGAAGGACTGACTCTCAAACTGGCACCGTGCCACCTTATCATTATTCAGTACAAGCACGTAAAACAATTATTCTATCAGTTTTACAGAAAGATGAACATTTCAGTGGCAGGAAAAATCCAGAATGGACTGCTAGCAATCACAGCAAGTCCTGAAAGAAGAAATTAAAAATCAAGTATCAGCCAAAGAAAAGCCAACTAATTTGTCTCTATTCTTTTTCCCTCACAGAAACGTATCCCCAGTCACGCATCAGCCTGGGAACTGCAGTGACTTGCCTTCCTATGAAGATCAATTTGCTAAGGAAGAGAGGAAAGTGACAAACTACACAAGGCAGGAAAAGAGCAAATGCCAAGGCTTTGTGAGAAGCCAAGTGTGTGCAGAGGAATGTGGGGCGTGGATATTGAGAACAACAGGAAGCCATTGGACTGCGTGGAGCGGGAGGAGGCATGATCCACCATGGGTTCTGTAAAGATGGTGGCGGGTGGCTGATGTGTGTAAGAGAGCTTGGAGTGGGGCAACACGGCGTGAGAGACCAGTTAGGAGGTCTTTGTCATTGTTATGGCAAAAAGAGATGGAAATTAAATAAAGTAATAAAAAAACAAATAAGTGATAGAGCTGAGGACTGCGGGCGGCAGAGCCTAAGAGAAAGGGGCATGATCAACAGGGAATTAGGAGCAAAATTACCAGGGCTTCATAATGACTGACACGGGGTAGAAACGAAGCAGGTAATGAGCAAGAGGTTCCTGGTTTTTACAGCTGAATGGAGGGAGAGGCTCTTCCCCGAGGTAGATGTTGGAAAGGACTGGATTTGAGGGAGGACATAAGTTTCATTTCAGACACTTGTCTTTGCAGTATCTTTAACACAATTAGGATGGCAAGTAGACAGTTGGGCATGGGACCTTAGAGACCAAAGGAACAGTTTAGTCCATACCTCTATTCCTTTTTTTTTTTTTTAAGATAAGCTGGTAGTTTGATGCGATATCTAATTTTTCAGCTCATAAAAGATGATGCCCAGGGGCACCTGGGTGGCTCAGTGGGTTAAGGCCTCTGCCTTCGGCTCAGGTCATGATCCCAGGGTTCTGGAATCGAGCCCAGCATCGGGCTCTCTGCTCAGTAGGGAGCCTGCTTCCTCCTATCTCTGCCTACTTGTGATCTCTGTCTGTCAAATAAATAAATAAAATCTTTAAAAAAAAAAAAAAGATGATGCCCAGAAGTCACATTTTCAGAGTCCACAGGGGTCAGGTGTGAACTGGACCACTACCCAGCTCCATCCTGTTGTTACATAGGAATAATTAGTATTGCTGAAATTGAAAGTTTTTAAGAGAAGCTGAAAATGTGAGGGCTTTATTTTTTTTTTAAGATTTTATTTCTTTGAGAGAAAACACATAAGCCGGTGGAGGGTCAGAGGGTGAGGGAGAAGCAGACTCCCTGCTAAGCAGGGAGCCCAATGAAGGGCTCGATCCCTAGATGCTGGGATCATGACCTGAGCCGAAGAGACACGTAACCGACTGAGCTACCCAGGCACCCCTTAAATTAAATCTCTAAATGTTTTGTTCATATTTCTTTTTTTTTTTAGAAGACCATCTGGGCCAAACAAAATCTCTCACAGTCCACACTTACCCCATGGGCAACTAGTTTGTGACTTTATCTCAGGGGTGGCACCTGCATAGAACTCGTGTATCCCTGTGTTAATCCTCCCTAACTGATAGCCTTTCCCACTGAGTTTGAATGCACCTTCAGAATCCATCTCAACACAACTCTCCAAGGGAGATGCTGTTCTACAGTATTCAGAGCTATGGGAGTTGAAATTTATCTGCCCTGTATTTTCTGGTGGTAACGAATGTTGCTCCACAAAAACGTGAAGACGACACAAAATGCCCTCAATTCTTCCCCTCCCTTCAGGAGAAATTGCCTTGGGGCATGCACACACAAATGCCAAAACTCTTTGGTGCCTGTTTCTATTAGCGCATATCGTGTTTCCTGAGCCTACAAACAATGTATTCCCATTTCTTCTGCAGCCTATCTCTGTGCATGGCCTTTTAAATGCCACTGTAGCTCAGCTAAGTCAACAATTTTTTCTTTTTCTATTCACTCCTGGCCTTCACCTCTCCTCGAAACTTTTTTTTTTTTTTTAAATCTCTACAGCGTTTCCCTAAACACCTCATTTTGCTTGATTAAAAGCAAGACCTGGACAGTTTTCTCTGATTCTCTAATGTGATGATAACTGATGGAAAAGACTTTTCATACACTGACCTCAGAACTCAAGCGCAGTGAGAAGATTCTGCAAGTCCTTTTACTTCCTGCAAATCCACTTGCTTTGTTTTCACCTGCGTTTCAATAAATAGAAGAAAGAGTTCCCATTCATTCCAATTAGTTAAAAAAATAATCATTTTCTCATGCAAAATTAAAGCTTAGCAGGCACCTCTCTTTGGGAAGACATGAAGCTGAACACTTTTAATTTAAGCCAAACAAGCACATTAAGAAGATGTATTTCTCTAGAGCTGTAGTCCTTCAGGGTCCTTGAATGCCAGTTATTGGCTTACTTTTTAGCCTGAGTAAAAGATCTTTTTGCTGCTGTCTTTAAGGATCACCATTAAGAAAAGCAGCAGCAGTTACTGCATTATTGAGTTTTCTTTGTCAGGGGAAGAGGGAGCAGGAATTAGAGTCTCAGACTTTGGATTGCACTGGCATTAGCTCGCTGGGGCCACCATAACAAAGCATCCCAGATGGCTTACACAACAGAAGTTATTTTCTCACCGTTCTAGAGGCTGGAGGTTCAAGATCAAAATATCAGGAGATCCAGTTTCTTCTAAGGGTCTTTCTCTTTGGCTTGTAGATGGCTGCCGTCTCCCTGCGTCTTCACGCCGTCTCCCCTCTGTGTACGTCTGTCCTAATCCCTTCTACTCACAAGGACACCCGATGTAGTGGAGTGTGGCCCACCCAAACGATTTCATTTCAACCGAATTATGTCTTTAAAGACCCTGTTTCCAAATACTGTCACATTGTGATGTGCTGAGAATCAGAACTTCCACATGTGAATTTGGCAGCCAGGGGCGGGGGGGGCACACAATTTAACCCATAATGGTGACCCTGAGGATAATGTACATTAGAGCAGAGTGTGTGTTTAGTGACAAGCAACAGAAACTAATTCCTGCTGGTAAGTGCGAAGCAGCAGCAACAGCAACAGAAAGAAAGAAAAAACTCTAAGGCAGGAATGTAATCATGACCCAAGAAGGGATAGGAACCAAAAACCGAAAAGCTCTCAGAACTTCTCCCCCTCCACTCCTTCTGCTAATAGGTTTCTTCCCTGTCCACCTACCTCCTTTTCCTTCTCCCCATTTCACAGGATGGAATATGGTCCGTAGGCTTCCAAGCCTACACGGGACAAATTTTACTATTTATCCAGATGAACCAGCTAGAAAAACCAGCCCTGATTTCCAGGGAAGAGACTCTGACTGTCCCAGCTTGGGTCAGGTGTTCACCATGGTCCCATTATAACGGGGCGATGCAGTCATCTGTTTCCAACGTGGCTGTTCTGGGCTTCCCCGTGAACTGGAGCGATCTCTATAGGAAAGGAGGGAGATGGGGGAGGTAGAGATACATGATCATGGGCCTGCGAATAGGGCAGATGCTCTAACACTTGTCACTGTATGGGTAAGAATGTTTGCATGTCCCACTCTTTTTTCAGACCCCAGGCTATTGCTCCCCTGCTCACGAGCCTACCTAGATATTTCTCCTCTTGACGTGTAGACAAGAGGTAACTATAGCAACTGGATGTACAGGTAATTGCTATAAAACATTGTCCAGGGGTTGGAAAGCCATGGAGAAACTGATCCCTACATTCGACCAGGGCACTAGTTCACAGCTAAGGTGAGTTTCTTGTCTCCAGAACAATCAGTGTTTTACCTTTTAAAAATAAAGAAAAGTGTGTGTGCCACAATTCTGTCTGAAAGCTCGGGCATTGAAGTAGACCCAGGAGATGCAATTTCAAACAAGACTCACCTTTTCATCTTCCAGGTCTGTGACTTGGCTAGGTCTCCGTTGCCTCTAATCTTTTTTGTTATCTTGGCTTCAGCTGCCCACCATTTCCAGAAGCAGGCTGATGGGCAATGACCCAGGTTTAATGACACCACCCTTGGATCCAAAAAGACACCATTCCTCCAGATGTGGCCAGTTCATCCCCCACAGGACCATCCAGAACCTGGGATGATCTCCCTCTTTATTAATTGCCTCTCACCTGGAACTCACAGAACAATACCCTTCCCTCTCTTTCTCTCTTCTAAACTAAATATAGAATGGGAATGACTCACTTTTGGAATTGTTGAGATAAAGAAACAGACATAATGTGGGGTTTTAGGAGCTCAGCTCTTCCTCTTACCAATAGTTGGGGAGACAGCTCCGTGAGGAGTACTTGGAACCCGGGGCAAGGCTGCCGAGGTTCAAGGCCGCGCTCCACCACTTACTAGCTCTACCTTGGACAAGTTATTAACCTCTCGGAGCTTTGCTTTCCTCACAGAGGTGTTGGGATTATTAAACAAGCTACTGTACCTGAGGTGTTTAGAGTTATGCAATTTATTGCTGTTACTACTGTTATAATACCAAATCTGGCCTGACGGGCTAAGGAGGGTTGGTCTCTGAAAAGACACAGCAGCAGTCCCTCTCCATTCCCCATTCATGGCACTCTGCTCTCCTGCCTCCTTTTTTTTTTTTTTTCATCCTCCCCAGCACCTGAGCATCTGGGAGCCTCCTGAAACCTTCCCCATCAATACCCACCCGGAACTCACTCCCAAAGTAGCAACCCTCTCTGAGAGCACTGTCTAAGAGGCAGTTCCATTTTCTCTTCACCATCTTGTTTCCTTTTTTTAGATTTTTTTTCTACTTTTTCTCCCATAGCATGCATGCATCTATAGCCAACGGAGTTATGCCAGTTGTACAAAGGAGTAGTAAGATGCCGATGTCTCAAGCTGTCTCTGCGCCCCCCATACTCACTGCAGCTGAGTTTGGAGCCCCTCCTCTCTCACTGGACCATGACATCAGCCTTCCTACTTGGTCACACTATCAATACTTTAGCCAATCCACTGCCCATAGCGTTAGGAGTGAGCAGGACAGTTAGGCAGTCAGGGCCAGGGTCTTCAACAAGAAAATATGGGGTCAGGACAGTTAAGATAAAACACCACTGACATCCTGTTTTGTAGCTTAGACAGGACCACACTAGCATTCTGCTTTGCAGCCTTTGCAGAAATGACTTCTGCAAAACATCCTAAAATAAGACCATTAACCACAAAGCATTTGTCACCATCACAGGCAAGGGGCAGTTAAGACATAAGTCCCCAGATGTCAGCAAAAAAGACCATCAGCATATAGACATTAACCTAATAGGTACACAGATGTGTGACCAAAGCCCTGATGGGCACAACTCAGAACACTCTGGTTGCTTAAGATAGTTTGGCAAAAGAGCTCCTAAAAACCACTAAACTTAGAAACTCCAAGGGCAACCCTCTTGGGTCCCCTCCCTCTCTGAGAACTTTACACTCTTGCTCCATAAAGTTTGCTTTGCTGCCCACCACTCTGGTGATGTCCACCACTCGTCTGGTCAACCTCTTCATTCTTCTAAGTGGAATGACCAAGAAATCCTGCAACGATAGTCCTAGCATAGGCTCTTCCTAAACATTTAATCACGAAGTAAATATTTCCAGATTAAAAAACATTTAAAGATCCCTATTACTTAAGAGGTATGTTCCAAAAATTCTTGGCATGGCCCAGAAGCCTGCTTCTAGCCCCAACATACATTTTCAGTCTAGTCTCCTACCATCCCACTTCCCCATCACCCTACATCACTAGCCAGTGAAAATCAGAAGCCATTTTGTGTAAATCGTATGTTTCTTCCAGCAGGAATATTCCAGCCTTCTACTCCTCCACCTAGCTAACTCTTACTTTATTTTTCAAGCTGCCACTCAGCAAACATCTCCTCTAAAAACCGTCTATGTATCTCCCCAGAAATAATCAATAATGCCCTCCTCTCTACTCACTTCATATAGTATATATGACAAAGTGCCCTAATATTAGTTTTCTAGACTCTCTCCCACATTTAAAAAAAAAAAAAAAAAAACCTACTCTATTGAAATACGACTGACATACAAAAAGTATAAAGAATTCCTACAACTCAGTAGCAAAAAACAAAGAGCCCATCTAAAAGACAGGCAAAGGACCTGAATAGACATTTCTTCAAAGAAGACATGAGAGTGGCCAACAGGCATTCGAAAAGATACTCAACATCACTAACCATCAGGAAAATGCAGCTCAAAACCAAAATGAGCTATCACCTCACACCTGTTAGGATGCCTATCATTAAAAACAACAAAAGAGGGGTGCCTGGGTGGCTCAGTGGGTTAAAGCCTCTGCCTTCGGCTCAGGTCATGATTTTAAGGTCCTGGGATCGAGCCCTGCATCTGACTCTCTGCTCGGCGGGGAGCCTGCTTCCTCCTCTCTCTCTGCCTGCCTCTCTGCCTACCTGTGATCTCTGTCTGTCAAATAAATAAATAAAATCTTAAAAAAAAAAAAAAAAAGAAAGATAACAAGTGTTGGCGAGGATATGGAGAAAAAGGAATCCAGGTACTGTGTTGGTGGAAATGTAAACTGGTACAGCTATTACGGAAACAGTATCAAGCTTCCTCCCCACATTACCATAAGTTCTTTGAAGTCAGGAATCATGTTCTATCAATCTTGGTACCTCCCTCAGCATCAAGCCCAGAGGAGAGTAGGAGCTGTTAGAAAGATGTGATGAATGAATGAATGAGGGAGGAGGAAGGTGCTATTCTTTATATACGAAGATGACATCACCACAACCCTACCAACAGACTTCACCATTGTCCCCGTTTCCCAACATTGGCATGGATTATATGGATAGGTCCCTATTCCCTCATCCTTGGTACTGTAGGCCCAATGATGACAGAATGGCTGCGTGAGAGCCTTCAACTAAGCACAAAGGACTAGGGACAAAACTAGGCTCTACCCTTGAGGAAAATTCTAATCTTGGTCTCTATCAGTGTCACCCACTCGCCAGCTGAACCCAGGCCCTTGCTCAAAGTTAGCTCACAGCATAGTCTGACAGTGGGGTTGAGAAATGGAAGGACAGATCTTCTCCAACCTGCATAAAACTGAAAAAGCATGTGTGCTCCATCTCAGTGGATGGAAGACCCCCTTCCTCCCTGCCTGCGTACCTTTCTGCTTCCTTCTTTTCATAAAGAATAGCAAAGATGCTGGTACAAACGTGAACATAACAACTCTGGTGGTTGAATAAACTCTTCATCTTCACTCCCTTGCTAATCAACTACAAAAGCCTTCGATATACACACCAACCTCAGAAAGGTTTTATCAGTTAATTACTATAAAACAACCCCACAGGTTAATGCATGCTTGATCTCAAAGGAGTGGCAGTAACCATTATGTTATTAATATCAATTTCACAGCTAGAAACAAGTAGAGAGAATTCAGGCCCAGAAATATGGCACAAAGTCTGAGTTAATGGGATGTGCTGCCTGCCCCCGCCCCAATACTACTCCCCAAAACTCAACTTACCATTTTGCTATGGTCGGAAATTCTGGAACCAGAAATGTATTCCTCTGGGGTTTGTTTGTTTGTTTTTCTGTTAAAATGCAATGACCATATAGGTAGATCACATATCAAACCATGATCAATCATTTATGCCTAAGATAAATCTAAATAAATTTAGTCACTTTTCTAGGGCATTGGTGGTTACAGAGGATAGAGAGGGAATATGGGGAAGCAGTGACTTGAGTAACTGGGGCAGGCCTATCATCCTGTATTGAAAACAAGGATAAAGAGGAATGAGGGTCTGAGAGCAATCATTACTCGGTTCACACGTGAACTTCCTGCTTGGCATTGATAAAAGCGTACGTAGACAATTGTATGGCAATAAGAGGTTGAGGGGTTTGACTGCAGCTCAAATCCTATTCTGTAGGACTGAGTTCCTGAGATCTGCTGCCTCTAATTTTGCATCACTGGCATCTAAAGGAGGCAGCGTGAATGCAGCTTGTGTTTCACTGTTCACGGTGTATTTGTTTCTGACAAGCTCTGGGTCAATAACTTTTCAGAAGTCAAATCACAATATAGGTACTCCAGGAGAGAATTTGTGAGATCATCTTGAACAGTGAATATGTCTTGTCTATTTTGTATAAGTGCATGCTTTTTTACATCAGGCTTGCTTGCTAAGAGGTACACTCACAGTGTATGCTGCCTTTCCCTCTGGAAGGCAGAATATTTAGAACCTTATGGCAACTTCTGATTTAATTTACAAAATGCCTGCTCGGGTGGGCAAGGTTCTGCAGGAGAGTCCTGGTGATCTCAATCTGCCTGTGTGGAATGCACAGAATAAATATGATCACCCCCACACTGCTAAGAGATTTGCTCACCTGACAAGTTGGTAAGAGAAACAAGCAAACAGACTCTTCTCTTGGGAAACCCAGAGGATGCCAGGAGCTGGGTAAGAGACTCCTTAGAGCTACAGGCTCTTATCATAAGAACAACGGATAAAAAGGTATTTGAACAAAAGCCTGTTTCATTGAAATAGTTAATGGAAACTCAAGAATCACGATGTCTACCATTGTGTTACATAAGGTTAGACACTCAAAATTCTTCCAACACAGGTCAACAAGGTAAAGATTGTTGTGAATAGAAAAGCACACCTTATATCTCAACAACATAACTTGGTTTGCACATGATGATCCTTAAGAATATTTTCACTAACAAAAATAATGGGCTCAAAGCAGTACCAGGAGTGAACAAAGAACTTGGAAACAAGGGTGCCCACTAACAGACAAACCAAAGAAAAGGATCACTGAATAGGAGAAAGGAAAAAGTCTACCAGGCCTTTCCAGAAACATAATCAATGATGTTGGCACATTGGGACCTCACCTGGACCCCAAGCAAATACTCCTCAAAAGGAATCTGCCTCCTTTTGCTTTGAATCTGCACTCAGCTATCTACTGATTAATAATATCGCTGGACACCCAGAACAGGGGCCACCCAAGCACATGCAGGAGTTTTCTCTTGTAAACAATCACGTTGGCATCCGAGTTTATCTGCAAATCTCACGTGAATTGACAGGTGAGTATTCACTGCTTTAAATCTGATCAATTCTAAGTATACTCATAAAGCCCAGTCCTTGCAGTCCATGGACAGTGAAAGCGGCTGCTGCATTTTACCACGGAGACTTTCTGTGTCTCTATCCTTTCCTTTCCCACTGATCTTTTTCCATTTTCCCACTGTTGTTTGAAAGGCTAATTTCCTTCAATGGTAGGACGCATATACAGTATCTATCCAGTACTGAAAGAGCTAGTTGATCCCTTTTAATTGTGCGATTAAAAACCTATTCGAAATGGTTACGTAGCAGTGCAGAGATGCAAGACCAGACTTCATGATTTTTAGAAACACCAAATCTTAAGCTTTTCTAGTGCCACGGACTCCTTTAAGAATCTGAGAAAAAAGGGCGCCTGGGTGGCTCAGTGGGTTAAAGCCTCTGCCTTCGGCTCAGGTCATGATCCCAGGGTCCTGGGATCGAGCCCCGCATCGGGCTCTTTGCTCAGCGGGGAGCCTGCTTCCTCTTCTCTCTCTCTCTCTGCTTGCCTCTCTGCCTACTTGTGATCTCTGTCTGTCAAATAAATAAATAAAATCTTTAAAAAAAAAAAAAAAGAATCTGAGAAAAAGCTCCGGGCCTTCTCTCCACTGAAATGCACAATCACAAGATTTGGAGTTTGGGGGTGGCCCACCGATCCCATCTATAGACTGCTACTTAAGAAGCCTGATCTCATGCAAACCCTTCATTTTGTAGATGGGGAAACTGAGGCTCAGTGAAAGGAAATGACTAACTCAAGGATTACACGACTCGTTACAGGCAGATACAGAATGAGGTCTTTAATTTCTTCCCATCAACATGCGCAGGACTGAATATTTTTTCACTTTATAATGAGGCTTGTTGACATCCAGTAGACACAGTCATCCACAGAAAGAAGTCAGTCCATTCTGCTCGTGCACCAGCCTATCCTGGGCCCTGGAAAGATCTCCTCACCCAGCCAACCCCCATGGAGTCATCCAATTCCTGAGTCTTCATTCATATATTTTAAAAGGGCCGCTGAAGGAGGGAAGCAGAGGTGACCAAACCAATCTGGAGAGGGACCCAGGAATTACCAGAGCTTCCTCTAGCAGCAACCTGAGCTACACATGATGCAAACTTTTGGTTTGCACAGTGATTTCGGTCAAACAGATGTGAGATTATGGAAAGAAAATAGACAATTTTCCTGAACTAACCAGGCTGGTCATGAGAACCGACCATCTAAGAGACCTAGGGAGGCTTCCCCTCAAGCCATTCCTCTGTAAAACATGAACTAATGTGTCTTTGAGATTTTATATTTCATAAAGTGCTTTCGGGTATAGAAATCAACTGAAGAAGGAAAAATAAAAGGGAGGGAAGGAGCAGCAAAGCCTTAATAGTAAATGCTTTACTTCTAAAACAACTCTGAAACAAACACCTCTTTTTTTTTTTTTAAGATTTTATTTATTTGACAGACAGAGATCACAAGTAGGCAGAGAGGCAGGCAGAGAGAGAGGGGGAAGCAGGCTCCCTGCTGAGCAGAGAGCCCGATAAGGGGCTCGATCCCAGGACCCTGGGATCATGACCTGAGCCGAAGGCAGAGGCTTTAACCCACTGAGCCACCCAGGTGCCCCCAAACACCTCTTTTTTTAACCCATGAAGAATCAGACTCAGAGTAGTTAAGTAATATACAAAGCCACAGAGTAATTATCAGGATTCAAATCCTGATATCTGAGTAAAACCCTATTTTATAGATGACAGATTTAGATTCTAGAAAGTGAAGTTGCTGCCCTCGTTCATGCAGCTCCTGAATTTTGGAGCCTGAAAACTCGCGTGTTTACGTCCTACAGCAAGCTGTTAATTCCACGGGGTCCATGTGTCTCAACACAGTAAGCAGGGCACGAAAACGAGAATCACCCGGTTGCCCATTCTTTGAGAAACACGGGTCTTGAGTAGGGACTCTCAGAGACCAACCGCATTCATCACACCCGGGAGTTTGTTAGAACGGCAGCTCCTGGGCCCACCCCTGACCTAGGAATCAGAAACTCCGTTGTGTGGGCACCCAACGCTGTTTGACCAAATTGTCCAGGCGGTTTAAGACCCACTTAGCCAGTGGCATACTTTCCTTTCACGCCCTGCATAAAAGAAACTCATTTACACTTGAACCCTTTCTAGAACAATTCTAACACCTGAAACCTCAGCTTAGGAATCATGGCAAGGCATTCAGTATGTCCTCCAAGTCCCTCAGACTTGGCAGGAATCCAAACCCCACAGCATTTGATTGTGCCTCATAATTCATTTGGTCCCTTTCCCCCAGGCACAGTCAGAACTCACAAGGCTCAAGAATGGTTCAAAGAACTCAACCCCGAAATTGTCCTCAGAGATCGCTTCCTACTCAAGAGGGAAAAGATACCCAACAATATCATTTGCTTAGAAACATTTCACAACTCCAAATTTTATTTTTATTTTTATTTTTTTATGGAGGAGCTTATATTAGAAAACAGAGTTTCCTCCAAGAAAACCAGCAGGTAGGTTGTAAGACTCTGCTTCGGAGCTGAGCTTGGCAACATGATGTTGGTATGTGGGCCTTTCACAGTTTCCTTATTTCTTGGTGGGTGGTTTGTTTTATGACACTAAATGTTCTTCTCAAACAGGTGTTGGCTGGATGGAATAAAGCTAATTAGTTCGATCTTGGGGAAAACTGAGCCTATATGCTGGAATTCAGACTCTTGTCTGCATTTGTTATTTGCTTGAATTACAAGAGTGTTCTAACTAGGGGTGAAAATGTATTACTTTTCTTGGAGTGTGCTATATTTTATCATGGAAAACACAATCAGTGGTACCAAATACAAGTATAATGTTCGCTGGTTAAACCAACACGGTCCTGTGTCTCCCAATTTATTGCTTAGCAATTGAATTTACCTGGAGCCCAGCTGCGGGGGAAGGTTTTGCAAGGAACGAAGCAACATCGCCACCATGTGGTCCCGGGCTAAAAACGGCAGCGGCAGAAAGAAGATCCACTCCCATTGCAATGGACGCCCCGCTTCCCAGCCCTCCCTACGTGCTTAATCCTTGTGTTTGCAGCTCAGCAATCAGCTGGATGAGGAGAGACGAGACTTATTTCCAGATGGACACAAGGCATTAGTCAGTGCGATAGTACCGGGTAATCAGCTTACCCTTAGGAACTCCCATTTTCACCTCTTGTTCAATATATTCTGTTCTTTCCCTCCCCTGTTCGTTTCTCTTTAGTAGCTATTATAGGACTCCCGCTGAACCGGACTCATTGCCATTCCTGAATCTCAGCTGCTGTTATTTAGTGCCCTGTCCCCAATAGAACCCCCCCCCCACACACACACATACACCCAGCTCAAATCATGGGCCCCACAACCATTCTGATCCTCCAGGCTGCACAAAGTCTGTGCCCAGGGATTAGGAACCAAATATCACCCTGGTCTGTAGGAGAGAAAGGAGGAGGAGGAGGAGGAAAAAGTGGAAAACTTTAACAGTGATCCCTCCAGCAGTTAACCTGCCTGTTCTTTGACATTTCTTACCTTTTTATGAATCATGTGGGAGTTTTGAGTTAGTATAAATATCAAAGAATCTCACGAGCCACCTATAACTTTAGGAGAAAAAGAATTATTTTTCCAGATGAATCAAAGACCTATATGGGTAAGCTTATTTATCTGCAAAGAAGAATTCCCAAGACTTGCATTAGGGTTCCAAAATCACATGATGACTTACAATCAGCCAGTGAAAACCTTGAGCATGAACCATGTGCCACGTATGTTTTACAGGTAATAACCAAAACAGACATGGTGCCAGCTCTCATGTTGCTCCCCGTTCAGAAGGGAAGACACATATTTAATTTATTTTAATTTTTTTTAAGATTTTGTTTATTTATTTTACAGAGAGGGGGAGAAAGGGAGGGCGAGCACAAGCAGGAAGAGTGGCAGGCAGAGGGAGAAGCGGACACCCCACTGAGCTGGGAGCCTGATGCGGACTCGATTCCAGGACCCTGGGATCATGACCTGAGCTGAAGGCAGACGCTTAACCAACTGAGCCACCCAGATGCCCCTAATTTAAGATGGTAGATGAGATCCGTTCGACAAAGGAGAAGTACAAAATACAATGGTTAGCTCCCCCTAGGGGATTTTCCCATCTCTCCCAAGAGGAGGCAGTATAGGATCGCCAGAAGAGCACGGCTTTTCAATCAGATCTAGATTTGAATTCAAACCTTCCCACCCACCAAGCTGGGGACCTGGGCAGGTCGCTTCAATTCTTGAAGGCTCAGTTTTCCTAGCAATGGAATCAGTTCATAAATCTCTACTTCGTGGGGGATAGTAAGAGGATTAATGGTGATATTTCATGAAAGCATGCACAAGTTCTTGGCACAGGATGATGAATGGTAGCCCCCTCCCCCACTTCAACCAGCACACTTCTAATAACAAGGGTCCCTTCATAGCGCCCTCTCATGCAATTTGACCTTGCAGCTGGTGTGGATGTAAAGACTGAAGGCTAACTGAATATCCAAGAAAAATCTGGTCATCCCATATTTCTACATTTACCCCCATATTATTAGTAACCCTATTCACTCACTGTCAGGACCTGGCTAGGTCCTCCTTGCCCATGCTATTTCTCATTCTCAAAATTGGCTATTTCTAATTCTCAAAATACTTGCTTTCAAAGCTAAATACACACACATACACACACACACACACACACACTCCTAGTGTCTGGGAAAGTGCACTATTTGCAATGGGAGTTGGAGAATCTCTTTCACTCCCATACTGTGGCTGACAGCTTTAGTGTTTCTTATTTTTTTTTAAGTTAAATTCAAAGTGGCTTTTACCCTCATGCCTGGAGATGAGTTGGCATTGAATGTAAATTGAGACATTTGGGTTGACCAGGAGAAGGCAGGGTAGGGGACTGTTCTATGGGAATAAGCATGTTTTGTTTGTTTGCTAACAGCTCTAGCCAAACCTCCTGCCAGTTGTTTCAGGCTCCCAGACGCTCTGAAGCAGCTGGGAAGCTTTTCTCCCACATTCCCTCCACCTTGGGAGGCACTGCCTCCTGCTGACACTTTTGTAAACAGAGGTTTGAGTTGGGAGCTTACAGAGAAAGCTGGGAGATATTCATTCCTACAGAATTCTAAGAAACACAAAACACACACTGTAGCACGATCAATATTCACTTACACTATACTCACATGTACAAAAACAAATAGCCTTTTTATTCCTCTGTAATTGATCTGGCTTCCTTCACAGGCCTGCACCCAGTTGACAGCAGGAGGGGGGGAAAAATGAAATGTTTGTTCAGCCTAGTAATCTCGTTTTTGTGGGTAGCACGTCTCTGCTTGGATGACTTGGATAACATGCTCAGTGTTTCAGAGTCTGATCCCCTTTTCCTCCTAGGATGGCTCCTTTGAGGATGGGAAGATCCATGGGACTTCTGTGACCTCCAGGGACAGAGGGCAGGTGGCTGGGGTCCTTAAGATGTGGGTTGACCTCTGCTGCCGCGGGCTCAGGCTGGGCTGACCCCTGGATGGAGACCACTGAGGCCTGACCCCATTCCCTGGACATTCTGCTGATGCCTCTGAAGTCTATGGCTGGCCTGACCATCTACATTCAGTTCTTGCTGGCGTGGCACACATACCCCTGAGGCCTGGCCGGAGAGCCTTGACCTGCTGTTCTCAGCAACACCGGCTACCCTGCCCACTGAAGCAACCCCTTTCTACCAAGCTCCTGAGTCAGGCCCTGTAATCCAGGGCCAACTGAGTGGCTCGCTTTGGGGACATGAGGAATTCTTGGGTCCCTTCAGGCCACTTGAGAATTCCAGCTGGTTTAGAAGAGCCAGGCTCTCCTGGACCTAACCGGGATGTGCTGACCAGTGCCCTCTAGTGACCATACCCACAGGATCCTGCAAACCCAGGATGGCCCAGAGAGACCCAGAATCCCAAACCCACTGCAAGTGTTATTCTCTCTCTCTCTCTCTCTCTCTCTCTCTTTCTCTCTCTCTTTCTCTCTCTTTCCCCAGGTCTCCAGGTCTCAGGTCCAGAAAAGAGAAATTCAAAACCGTGTGTTTCTACGCCATGCCTGAGGGGTAGACTGTGGATTTTCCACTTTCCCTGCAAATTATTATCTTCCAGGACATCAAGTCTGCCCTACCTGTCCAAGGCAGAGGGAAGAGCCTCTGGGTGTGGAAATCTCTGTGCTTTAATCCACTGAGGCCTCCTCTTGATGGGGAGGTGAGGGGCTCAGGAAACCTCCTTGCTCGACAGAGGTCTTATCTAGCTGCAGAATCAAAAAATACTACTTTAAATACCAAATCCAGAATATTAACTTTTTCCCTTTGCAGGCCTCTGGTAACCCCTCTAAGAAGTTAAGAGGATGCCTCAGTCATCTAGGGAGAAGAGGATGCATAGAGACATGCAAAATTAAGTTAAAACAAATTTCAAAACATCACCTTGTAATATTCCCCCAGCTCTTCGGTTAAATTCTCCAGATCTTTCCCCAGTACCTACCTTCCTGATGATTAGAAGTGCTACAGGAAGTACAGAAGAAACAGAAGGCACAGTGCCAACCTCAAGGAAACTTCAATCTAATAGTAAGAAACCCTCTTGAATTGTTATAAAAGGTAAGAGCTGACTTGCCTGAATGAGGGGTAAAGTCAATAAAAGCTCTAACTGGCAGTTCAAAAGGCACTCTCCCGGCCCCCGATTTCCCTTCCATTTCTGCTATTGTGAAGTTCTTTATGTTTTTAATCTCTCCGCTGCTTGAAAGCAAAGCACTGAAGCAAAGAGAAAGCCAGCCACTGCTCGTGCATGTCTGCAGACAACCCTATTGTCCGGAAGAGCAATTCCCCGGAGTGGCTAAGGACACCTACCCCCCCCCCACCCCCGCCCTGTATCAGGTCTGCATATGCAATTCGTGCCTATAATTATTTTGATGACTTCACGGGTCACATAAGGCTTTACCAAGCAAACAGCCACTAATTAAATATTATGCAAAATGTCTCCTTCCCGTGCAGTCTTCTATATGCGACATAGAGTCCACAAAAAGAAAAGTCTTACATCAAGGATTTTGACCTGTCTGCTTTAATTTCAACAAGACCCCTTCAGAGAATGGTAGAGGTCGATTTTTTTTAAAGTCAACTTTGGTAGACCGAAGACTTAAAAGGACAGAACCAAATGTTTCCAGGAGTTACCTTGGCTCGTGTGTGTGTGTGTGTGTGTGTGTGTGTGTGTGTGTGTTTTCCTTCATGCCTTGTTTAGGATTAGCCGCAACACGTAATAAGCCAAAGAGAGCATGGAAAGTCACATTCGGAAGCCAAAATATCTTTACTGAATTTTCCACAGTTGTTTTGAGGATCACTTGGATTTCCACCAAAAGGAAAACAACAACACGAGAAGAACAGGAGATAGGCTGACAGGGTCCCAAGGACAGATGACAGACAGGAAGAAGGGAAGGTCACTGATCAGGGACTTCCAAAGAAGCTTTTCTATCCCCAAACTCTGGTCATCACGGGCTCCCCTGGTTTTCTTTATCCTTTTGCTCAATGACCTTCTCCAGCAAACAGATCCTGCAATGGTCTCAATGTCTGGGTCCCTACCCCACAGTGTCATGCTATTGGGAAGTGGGACATTTGGGAGGTGATTAGAATTGGAGGAGGGCAGGGTCCTCCTGAGTGGAGTCGGTGCCCTTGGAGGAGGTAATCCTCTACACACTGTTCTAGCGATTCTGCACTCATGGGATAGCCTTTGATCACCTCCTTCTGTTTCCTTTGAAAAATCAAAGACTGTTTTATCCATGGAGCTCCCATCTGCAGTAAGGGGACCTTTTTCTTTCAAAGAATTTTGACTTTGTCAAGCTCCTCCTGTCCTGGTGTCTCCTCCATCACATGGCTAGGATCCCTGTAAACCCATCCGTGATCTTTTCCCATCACCAGGCATTTCTCCCAACGCTGCTCATACTTGCTTTTCCATTCCAAGTTCTCCCTTCGCAGGGCTTTCCCCAGAGCATCTACGGCCTCTGGCTGTTCAGAAGCACCTCCTTGCATGGGAGTCACCAGGTAGAGCTGGACCCAGGCCTCAGGGCACCCAGGGAAAGGTCCGCCACATGAGCAATTTCGACTCCTACGAAATCAAGCTCCATCAGCTTCATTTCCAGTGGGAGGCTGGTTTGCAACCCGATTTTGTCTCAGGGGCCACAGGAGCCCATTTATTAGGGCTGTCTTTCAGGAATGGGTTAACTTTGAGGCATAAAAGCTATTTGCTCAGGAAAAACAAACAAACAAAAATATTTGCTCAGGGCAGACTCTTTAAATGAGAAAGTTCTAAACTGCTCCAAATAGTCCTCCTGAGTCCTGTGCCTAGAATATCAACAAAGTCTCTGAAGGTCTTCTCTTTGAGGTCCACGGAGGCGTTGGCCCTTGCTGAGAAGGGGGGACCCCGGCTCACTGCCCGGACTGCTCCTGGGAATTCAGGAGCCAGAAAAATTCACTTCCCACCTCCCTGGCTGCTCTTCTAGCCTCCGCTGCTATTTTGGCTTTAAATATATCTTCAGGAGATTCCAGTTTGCATCCAAAATTGCAAAGACGGATGAAGAATAGATTTGGTCCCCAGGAGAGAGGCAGGTGAATTGAAGAGGGGGTGTATATAAAAAACGTACATAGTCATCTCATTTCTCTTGAGCTCAGCTTTTATGGCTTCATTTAAGGATTTTGTGATTTGCCAGAAAATCAGGCAACTCTTCATATATTAAATTAGAGAATGCATGCTACAGACAAAAGAACATAAATGTTGGTTGTTGGTGTTTTTTCATAATGTTTTTGCTTTTGTTCCCCCTCTATTTTGCAAGTTGTTAATATTTGACTCTCTTGATTCAAGTTCGTCTAACATCTTTGCATCAGATGTCTTAATTTCTTGCCAAGTAACGGAGGGTAACGTGCTAGCAGAACAGGTGACTGTCTAATGCAAAGTGCAGCTGAATTTTACTTGAAATATATTTTACTCGAATTATAATTCATGTAAGATAAAATCCTTCACCATCCCCACATCCTTTTCACATGACCTGCTGTCCACAGTTCTCTGCAAAGATCCTCAGGCTTCAAGGAACCTCAGGAGGTCACAAAAACAGATTGCTGGGTCCATCCCCAGAGTTGCTGGCTCAGGAGGTCTGGGTTGGGATCTGAGAATTTGCATCTCCAACTCAAGTTCCTAAGTGATGCTGATGTTCTTGTTGTAAGGGTAAATATGAATTTGAAATTTTAAAAAAAAATTAATTTTCAGGGCACCTGGGTGGCTCAGTCAGTTGAACGTCTGCCTTTGGCTCAGGTCATGATTCCAGGGTCCTGGGATCGAGCCCCGCATCAGGCTCCCTGCTCGGCAGAAAGCCTGCTTCTCCTCTCCCACTCCCCCTACTTGTGTTCCCTCTCTCACTGTGTCTCTTTCTGTCAAATAAATAAAATCTTTAAAAAAATAATAATTCTCCTTGAGGTAAGGAAAATGGAAAAAGACCTTCCCCCACTCCCTTGTTCTTTGAGTCTACCTTTAAAAAGTAGTCATTGTAGGCTCTTTCTATGCCTCTTTGAAATACATGTAAATATTTTTAAAAGCTAAGCAAGGTTCTTCCCAATTTTACAACCCAGAAATGTTTCCTCAAGGACCAAGGAGTCATTTCTTTGAAACGTAATCATCAAGAAAGATAGGGCCCCATCTCACTTTCCTTGAAGGGTAAGAGCCTAACTTCATGGATCTGTATTACAAATCCACCTTCTGTCATAAAGATATTAGAAATTTACTTTTCCTTTGAATAAAGGCACCTAGCAAACACAAATTGTCATTCCAATTATCAGGTGGATTTGGGATGAACTATGTGTGGCAAAAAGTGCTGTCACATCCTCTTACTTGAGGACTAGTTATCATTTATCTTGAGAACATGTATGTAATGGGTTGTATCTGCTTGGCTATATTAAAGGGTGAGTTCTCAGGGCACCTGGGTGGCTCAGTCAGTTAAGCGGCTGCTTTCAACTCAGGTCATGATCCCAGCGTCCTGAGATCGAGTCCCACATTGCTTCTTCTCCCTCTCTCCTTGCCCCTCCCCCCACTTGTGTTCTCTCTCTCACACACTCTGCTCTCTCTCTCGCAAATAAATAAAAAATCTTTCAAAAAAATTTAAAAGCGTGAGTTTTCTTTCTGTCTTTGTAATTTCTTAGCAGATTGCCTGTGATGCACATCACATTCTAGTTTAATACTTACTCAATTAAAAAAAAAAACTGTTTTGTCTTTTATCTTTGTGGAGATGTTACTGGATTGCCAGGAGGCTTTGTTTTTCTTTCTTTCTTTCTTTCTTTCTTTCTTTCTTTCTTTCTTTCTTTCTTTCTTTCTTTCTTTTTTAATGTTCCAAACTCTTGAATACTTACCATGTTTTTGCTCTTTAAAATATTTTAATATTATGCCATGGAATCAATGTAAAAATTAAACACAACTGAATGCTATTTAGTTGTTCTGGATTAAACAAATAGGAATTAAATCAGGAAGGATGGGTAATTCTGGAATATTCTGATAATCTTCAACACAACTGATTATTATAGACCTTGGTTTCTCCATGAGAACAAGGAGGATTATGCAACGTATGTTAATCAATTACAGGATTCAGAAGATGTTTAAACATCTTCTCAGTATGTTCCAAAATACAGTAAACATCGGGCTTAATCACACACCAACTATAGATAGGCCTTCCTATCTGTAAAGCTTTTTTTCTTTCAAAAATAAAATAAAATAAAATATAATAATAAAATAAATAAAAAGACAATAGATTTGGAAGCAAAGAGATTTGGTTTTAAAACCGGGATAAGCCGAGGGCACCTGGGTGACTCAGTGGTTTAAGCCTCTGCCTTCAGCTCAGGTCATGGTCTCAAGGTCCTGGGATCGAGCCCCGCATCGGGCTCTCCGCTTGGCGGGGCGCCTGCTTCCCCCTCTCTCTCTGCCTACTGTGACCTCTCTCTCTCTCTCTCTCTGTCAAATAAATAAAGAATCTTTTTAGGGAAAAAAAAAAAACTGGGATAAGCCATTAACAGTGGGAATTTGGTCAGGTTATTTAACCTCGCTGCAGAGGTTCCTCAGGTGAAAGTGAGTTAAAATCAGAGAAGCTACTACCGTCAGTGAGGAGTAGCATCTCGTACTGTTACATAACTGCCCCATCCAGCTCTGTCATTCAAAGGGATCAGAGTCCTTAGCTGCACAGTCGTCAGTGTCTCTGTTCATGACCTTCGTAATTTGTCTTTTTAAAGCAACAAAACAGAAGTTGCCAAAGTGCCCTCACAAATGATCGTAAAACCAAAAGCCAATAAAACTCATCCTGGCTTCCAGATAAGAAACAGACCTTTTGGTTTGTCCCTTTAAGAAATGAGAATTCTGGGGCGCCTGGGTGGCTCAGTCAGTTAAGCTGACGCCTTCTGCTCAGGTCATGATTCTGGGATCCTTGGATTGAGCCCTGTATGGGGCAGGGCTCCTTCTCCCTCTCGTTCTTCCACTCCTCCCTGCTTATGTTCTCTCCCTGTCTCTCTCTCAAATAAACAAATTAATCTTTAAAAAAAAAAGAAGAAGAAGAGAGAAATCAGAATTCAGGATCCACCACGCAGCCAAAAATAAAATAAAAACTCAACAGCAGCTCACTCCTATAAGAGAGGCTTACTACTTTCACCCAATTCATCATTCTGTGGGACAAATCAGCATCACGATAGCATGTTTCAAATTAATTAAAAGACATTTCTTTCCATCCAAGGTATAATCAAGGCAATTTACTTCCAAACATAATCAAGAAATTATGTAAAGGAAGATTAACCATATGAGGAATTTTTTCATGTATGAAGTTAATTGATTTTCATATTTTTTTAATGTTTCCACTAAGGATTCTGAAAGACTGGGTTTTCTAAAATGTCTCAACTCAGCGGAGTTTTGAAATACTTCTCCAAAGGAGATCACACTTTTTGCCAAAAAGAGCTCTGAGGCTGTGGAGGACACTGGGGCACTTAGTGCATTTGTTGCGGACCTGCTGCTACATTCAGGGTTCCTGGAACTCTTGGTCAGAATTCCTTCTGAACATGCCGAAAGGGGCAGGAAGAACAATGAAAACATATCCTCTCAGGAAAGCTTGGAGCAACGCATCTGAACCGTCCAGGTGGGGACGAGACCCTTAGCAGCTCTTAGAATGGGAGAAGAACCAGGGATGAAAGATGCTAGCCGTGTTTGCTCATCTCTGATTTTCTGGGGCAGAAAAACAAAACCGTTCACCTGCAATTATCAGGAGGATTGGTACCTTCTGCCGAGAGCCGAATAAGAGCTTTATTTAGACAGCAGACACAACTGTCATGACAATGGGGATTTGAAAAGGTTTCCCTGGTCCCAAATCTCTAGCTAGCATTTCCATAACCCCTTAAATTTACTTCTGAGTCACTCTAGGGAAGCCCTCTCTGACCCAAATATTGTGGGAGGGCAACATGACAGGACCATGAAGAGTCATCATGCACGTTTGCCCGGTATCGTGACAATTAAGGATCTCTTTTATTATAGCTTCTACACACGTCTGTGGAGTCCATGTACTGAAGGAGCTTGCCAATCAAACTAATAGCATTTATTAACAATCCTCTGTTCCCTATGTTTTTTAACTAATACAGGACAAAGAAAATGGCAGTGTAAGCTATGGTCAGCACAGAGCTACCAACATCACTACAGTGATTTGATGTAATCCCAACCAAAATCCAGGAAGAGCGGTTCAGAGACCAAACTCCAGAATCCCAGTTCTGTCACTTGCCAACTGTGTGACTTTGGGAAAGTAACGCAGCCTCCCTGTGCCTCAATTTTCTCATCTGTAAGCTGCTAGTAATAACAGTACCAACCAATAGGGTTGTTAGACTAAATGTGTTAATGTGAAGCACTTAGAACACTGAAACGTAGTAAATGCTAATTTATGCTAGCTCTAAGTTTTTTTTAACAAATTTATTTCTCGAAATATCTCCAGGAAATACTCCTAGAAACTCGTGTTCCTGGATATTTGGACCTCAGTGAAGGACTTTACATAGAGGCCTTTTAAAAATTCACCTTGGGGTACCTGGATGGCACAGTCGGTTAGGTGTCAGACTCTTGATGTCAGTTCAGGGCTGTGATCTCAGTGTCCTGAGATTAAGGTTGTGAGATCAAGGCTCTGAGATCAAATCCTGTGACAGGCTCAGCACTTAGCTTGGACTCTGCTTGAGTGTCTCTCTCCCTCTTCCTTGGCCCCCGCTGCTCGAGCATGTGGACTTGCTCTCTCTCTCAAATCATACCATTAACACCATCTCTCTGCCCCAGGTGAGATGAAAATAAATATAAGTTATCTGCAGCAACTGTTTCAGTAACACTGATCTAGATCTTTTAAAATGACTATTTCTTCATTCAATAAGTGTTACTAGGATGTACCCATTATTTCTGTTCCCCTGTTTTATTTGGAAACTCAAGATATGACCTTTTGTCTGATAGAAGACGTGCAGTTGGAAGAGAGAGCAGTAATAGAAGGGCAGGAAAAGTCCATTGGTTCCATCAGATTTCTGGGGGAAATAGGTCAAAATGTCCTAACTGGTAAACTATGTTACTATGCCCAGAGAAAATGAAGTATCCAGTAATCTTGGCATAAAGAAAGATCTCTGAAAATGACAGTGGCCTGATCTTTCTAAGCGCTGATATGGATAAGTATCCAGAGAATGAGACAGCTGGGCTGTGCAATCCCCACGCCAGCCATCCTTAGAGCCATGAGCACTTGGGAACAGACTCTGTAGACAGACACCCCCTGCTTCCATCAGTTTCCAATACTGGCTCTGTGATCTTCCCCCCCGCCCGGCTCTTTATTCTTAAGAAGCCACTCTGTGGCATGATTTCCTCATTTTTAAATTAGAGATAATACCTGCACCTACTTTATAGGATTTTACAAGGATTAAACAACTTAATGTATGTAAAGCTCCTAGAACAGTGCCTGACACAGACTGTGTTACCTAAGTCTAAACTATTACGTTTATTTAAAAGAAAAATACAAACTCCTAGGTTTCACCCCAGTTCTAGTGAATCTGAATCTGCCATTCTCCCCTGAGTGATTCTGATGTGGAACAGCTTTGGGAACTACAGATTGGCGACTTTATTATTATTTTAAATGAAAGTATCATTTGGTTATTTCCAAATGATATCTCCAGTATCTCCAAATGGGGGATGGCTGGGTCACTGAGTCCATTTAAGTGGTTGCCTTTGGCTCAGGCCATGATCTCGGGGTCCTGGAAGTGAGCCCCACATCCAGGCTCCCTGCTCAGCAGGGAGCCTGCTTCTTCCTCTCCCATTCCCCCTGCTTGTGCTCACTTTCTCTCTCTCTGTCTCTGTCTCTGTCAAATAAATAGATTTTAAAAATATTTTAAAAAATAAAATATCTCTAAACAGGTTAAAAGTTACAAACTTCCAGTTGTGAGATAAGTAAGTCATGGGAATGTAACGTACAGCATAGTGACTATAGTAATTAATACTGTGTTGCCTATTTGAAATTTGCTGAGACAGTAGATCTTGCCCCAAGAAAAACATTGTAACTCTGTATGGTGATGGATATTAACTAGACTTACTGAGGTGGACATTTCACAATATATACAAATATCAAATCATTACTTTATATACCTGAAACTAATGATATATGTCCATTTTACCTCAATTAAAAAAATTTAAAGAAACAAGCCATTTAACAGGAAGAAGGAAAAAAAAATATCTCCCAATGGCCAGAAACAGAAATATGAGACAGTTTGATGGATCTAGACCTGCAGTTCTAAACTGAGATCAACTTTGCCCACCCCACCTCGCCCAGCCAGGGCACTCTTGTCAGTTTTCAGAGGAATGGTGCCTGTCGTAATTGGAAGGGGAGCACTCCTGGCATCTAGTGGATAAAAGCCAGAGATGCTGCTAAACATCTGACATACAATGCATCAGACAGCCCCAAAATGTCAATAGAGCTAAGATTTGAGAAACCCTGATTTGAACCAATGCTTCTCAAACGTTTCTGTACATACATATTACCTGGAGATCTCATTAAAGTATATATTTTGACTCCAGAGATTTAGGGCGAGGCCTGAGAGTCTGTTTTCCTGACAAGCATCACCGGAGAGCTTGTTAGGATAATCTCAAGTTCCACCCCAGATCTGTTGGCTCAGCATCCATATTGTCACAGTTTCTCTAGAGGACTTGCATGCACAAGAGAGTTTGAGAAACATTGCTCAAAAAAATCTAATCAGATTCATACTCATCCACCAAAGAGAAAGCTATTTTTCAGACATTGACAAAGAGTAAGATTGAACCTTATTCTCCAGGCGATTTTTCTTTCATTTAAATGTGATGGAGAACTGTGGGCATCTCATGAGATGAGTCCTTGTGTTGGGTTATTCAGACATTCAGAGTAGGGCTTAGTCAAAGCTCCCCTCCACCCCAGATTGTAGGGGCATCCTGGGAAACTGAGAGGGAAGAGAGAAGGAGAGAGAGGCAAGGAAGGAAAGAAGGGTAAAAAGGAAAGAAGGGAGAAAGGAGAAAATAAAAGAAAGAAGGAGAGAGAAGTAGGAAAAGAAAGAGAGAGAAAAAGGAAAGGTAGGGATAGAGGGAGGAAGAAAGAAAGGAGGAAGGAAAAGAAGATGAGACCTCAGGGTTTGGGAGATGCCCCACACAAGATTAAACAAAAAATGTTTTCTTTACTGCAGGACTTCTCAGAGCCTTTAAGGTTCTAATGTGTGATTTGACATTCCAATGAATGTGTTTTAAACATTTGACCATAGAAGCTTTTCACTGTAGAGTATGTCAAGTACTTGAGGAACTCACCTTTGGACATGTTGGTCTAAGTAAACCGTTCTACTTACCTGAGCATGGAAAGGACTGCCATGTCCTCTTCCTGGACCACTCAACTCCTAGGTACTTTGCACCCCTTAGGAATCAGAAGAGACACTAATAATAAAAATAACAGCTACCATTTTTATCAAGCATCTAGAAGACACTGTGATAGAGACTGATACGTATTTTTTTTTTTTTTTCTCGTCATCACAGCAACCCTGCAAGGCAGGAATTAATCAATTTACACCATAGGAAAAATAAGGCATGGAGACACTGGAAAAATTGCTCAGATCCACGCATGTTAGTGAAGCTAATCCAGCTCCATTTGATGGAACCTTATGTTCCGTGGCACAGAGGTGAAAACCAAAAGCCCCCTACCAGACTCAAATCCCGGCTATAGACATCTGCTCTCCTTGAAGCCCCAACTTCTCCTCTGCTGACAAATGGCCTGGCCTCTGTCTGGATTTTTAACCCACATCTCCCTCAACCTTTTACAGGCTCGCCCATCTCCCTCCTTCCCACAAATGAGCCCCTGGGAGGGAGACCCACCGCCTGGGAGCTCAGATTTCCCAGGTGGATTATGTCAGCACATCTGGCTTGAGAGGATGCCCACCCAGCAGATGAAGGTATTGGTGGATGAACAACTCCCATCTGAGGTGTCCCCTCACCTCACTCAGTACCGAGTAAACTCTGGAGATTTGGCATCTATTGTCATAGTGGACAAACAGGCGGTCCTCACACTGGACTTGACTGGACAGCTTATCTTGTCACCTGATCCTCTGCGTTCATTACCCTTCCCCCCATCAGAAGCAACATCTGTACAACATCCCAGTACTGAGTAATTATTCTGTACCAGGTGCCCTGCTAAGTGCTCACAAGTACCTCTTACAAGCCTAACAGCACCACGAAGTAGTATTACCCCCATTCGAAGAACAGTTAAGTAAGCGCAAAAACGGTACATTATTCGCATAATCCCCTCATCCGTGCCGAAGTCAAACTCTGCTCCTCCTGATCCCACAACTCCTCCTCTTGCCCACTAAGTCCTGAAACCCTTGATCAAACGGTGAAATGCTTGGAGAACGCTACTGGAAGTGGATTCAAGAGGGGGCACGGAAAAATCAGGCGTGTTGCTTGCTTTCCTCGTCAAAGGTACCTCATGAAGTTTTCTTGGCAAATATTTCCAACGACAGATGTGCAAACTGAGGAAGGTTGCTGTAACACACAATTGTATTTTTCCAGCCAAATTTACCACTAAGTGGGACTTTGGTTTATGTCAAAACAAGAGGCTAAAAGTGGGTGCACAAACTCCAATTTCACAGAGACGTGGATTTGTAAAGAAAGCTCATCAAATCACAACACTGGAAAATGGGGACTGTGGAAAACCACGCACAGAGCCTCAGCCCAGTTTGGGGTGAAAAAGATCATCGAGGGTCCTTTATCCCGGGCTTTGAGACCCTACAGGCCTTTTTCCTCTCAAAAGATGTCCTTAGGATATCAGTTACTTCATCTGTAAAATGAGAGAATGGAACTAAACAGTCTCCAAGTGCCTTCCAACTCCAACTTTTATATCTCTCTGAAATGGCAAAAACAGTTTTAAATGGCCCACGGGGAGCAGCTTATGGAACATTTCCTGGAAGGAGATGTAGATAGAATCGGTCCTCTCCACACATGGGTTTTTCCATTATCTGTTCAAGCTCAGCTTCCTGCTTCCCTGTAATGGGGACTCCTAGAATTCCCAGTCATTTTTGCTTTTTTGGGACCCACAAATGTTACACACAAGACAAGAGCCCTGGACTCCCCATAACCCGCTTGTGATGGGGGACAAGCCGAAGGAGGAAAGAGCAAGCCCGGCTCTATTTCCCTGCAACGCCTTCCACCTGTCACGTCATGTCATGTTGCTCCCTGTACTTCCACACCTGGAAGCACAATGACATTGTCTATTGGCCTTGACCAGTGATTCTTAAACTATCTGGGGGGGGGGGGGGGGGAAAGTTTTGTTTTTCTGTTTGATTTCCCATCTATCTCAGATAGATAGTTTATAATACAGAATAAAAGCGAATTACTGGGGGAGGGGAACGAAGTGGTGCCTGGGTGTCACGGCAATTTCAAATTGCAATCAAAGTTTCTAAATGTTGACTCTTCATTTCCCAATTTGTCTTGCCGCAGTCCTCCAGCAAACGGCTCAGAACAAACAGTTCACAGAACCACACAGGACGGCAGCCCACACAGAGCGGTACTGCCCTAAATCCCTTTTCAATTCAATTCCAGACATTTATTAGGCCATTCCGATGTCTGTGCTAGGTGCTGTGGGCACCAATGATATTTAGATGACTGCTTTAAAACCTCTTCCAGATGCTGAGATGAATCCGAATGAGGCTGGGCCAATTCAAAGTGAGAGTATTAAATAATCCATAGGTTTTAACTCGAAAAGAAGGAAGATTGCATGTGGCTTGAGAAATATCACAACCAAGTCAGAAGATGATGTTTAGGAGAGAACAAAACCTCCTATAATATCGTGCAGTGCTGTGTTTGGCAGTTCTAGACAAAGCCCAAACTGCTATCAACATGTTTCTCTTTATCCTGGCTTTAGCCCTGGGCAGTTAAAAGAGAAAGCTGTACAGTAAAAATTTAAGATTTGGCCTCAGGCCCTCTCGTCCACTCACCCTGCCTATAGCTAAGCCCTCATGGCGTCCCCATCCACTCTGCCTCCAGAGCAGGTCCTGAATCCTTCCACCTACCACCATCACCTCCCACCCGGATTACTGCAATGCCAGCCACTTGGCTGGTTTCTGTGCTTCTTCTCCCAAACCCATGATAACCCCATCAGGCAGAATGGATCTCTTAAGCTAGAAATCACCTCAAAGGTTTAACAAGCAACCCAGTGGCCTCCACCATGACCCACAGTCTCTGGATCCCCCCGACCTGTCCGATCTCACCTCCAACAACCTGTGTCCCCTCTTTCCACCCCAGCCACATGGGCTTTCCTCTTGCTCCGCTGACCACGGAGTCTGTTCCCCCTTGAGGGTTTTAGCTTGAAGCCTGGGTCAACCAGGAAGACGCTTTCTCCAGGTCCCTGCAAACTGGCTCCATCCTACTGTTCCACTCCCAGCTCCCCTGAAACCTCCTTCATGAGGCATGCCCTTCCCACCCAAATGCTCTCCGCCACTTCACCCGAACGGATGCTCCTCCTAGCATTTGTCAGTAATAGGCATTATGTCTTTTTCCCCGCTTTCCCTGCAGAATGCCAGTGCCTTGCCTATAATAAGCACTCAATAAATATTTATTATCTGAGTTGCTACTTAGTATGAAGAACAATGAATTCACTTTTTAAAAAAAGTGCAGTAAAAGAAACTGAGGGATTTGTTTGCTGACTTCCTTGAGATTTAATTACACGGAGGATTTTGATGAAAAGAAGGAAAAATATTGTAGTACATTATGGCGCTAACGTGTGGGAGTTTCCAGTGTTTACCCCTGTCTCCATCCTGGGGCTTTATTAATGAGCCACTCTCTTGTATGTGATAATGTATTACAATGAGTTCCATTTGGTTGTGGGTCAAGATAAAATAGCAGAGTGTAATTTAAACGAAACGATGTTTGCTTGGTGAATGGCAGACTCATTTAACATTTGCTTCCTTCTTTCTGCACATCAGCCATGCACTCCCCAAGTTGAACAGACCCAGCCTCCCTCCCATCTACTAATGGGAGGAAGTAGACAAGCCAGCTGCTCAGCAATCTAATCCGACCCCTGAAAAATGCAAGAATCAAGGTGGCCCCCCAAACGGCCACTCGTCAAAGACTCACCACCTTGCCTGCCAGCCTTTGAACGATCATGGGTCTCCTGACAGCCACCTGTGCTTTTCTGAAAAGTCGGGCAGGTATTCACCACCTGGTGACTTCTCAGAAGCAGCTCCATGTGCCAAAGCAGGGCACTGGTCCCAAAGGGGTGGCATTCACCTCAACAGACAACCTTCAAAAGATGGGCAGCACCTCACGCCCACCTGTGTTAACTGCCAGCTGCCCACAAGAGAGGGTGCAGCGGTGGGAATGCCCCTGTTATCTTGGGCTTTCATCGCTGTGGCAGAAAGAAGCTGTTCTTGTGGGCTGAGAGGGATGGATTTCAAGGGTTTCTTTGCCTTTGAGGTCAACCCTTCACTACCACATGATGAACACGTGCCATCTGTGGTCTAGCAAAGTGTCCAACAGGGACAAAGTGTCCAACAGGGAACCAGGACAGGCTAAGAAAATATAACCATAACAAACACAGGCAGAAGGCAGGACACAAATGCTATTTGCCATTCATGATACATAATCGAGATGAGCCATCTTTCCCCAAAAGAACATCGAGCTCAACTTGTAGAAAGTTATAAAGCAAGTTGTTTCACTTCTGCTCTTTGCTGCAAAAAAACAGGATTTGAAGCAATGGGTCTAGCTAGCATAGCACTTGGTCACCCCTGGATTTCCTGGGATACTGCATTGACTTCTCTTTCCTGTCAAAATGGGCCACTCTGTAATGTCATAAAGTATATATTTGGTTTTTGTTTTTTGTTTTTTCTTCTCCGACATCTCACCTGAGATGACGCTGGATATGCAGTAGACACTCAAGTGATACTTTGTATTTTCTTCATACTTTCTATTTTGGTCAATCATTGTTTAAAATGCAGTAACTGTCATATTTTGGGGACATGAACATGGGAGCACACTTTCTGCAAAAGGTATTTCATTTCTCAGTCTGAACTATTGTGACGGCATTAGACTGGGTATTTTTCTGTTACGTAGCATATTAGAGTTTAATTTCAGGATGATGAGAAGGGACCCCTTCAGGTGCCATCTGGGTAAAACCCTCTGTGATCCTTGCAAATTCAAGACAAGGACTAAATAGGATACAATAGACTTGTTCAGGGTGACAAATACGGAAGCCATTATGTAAGCGAAGACACGTTCCAGAAGTACTATGACCAGCACTTTACGCAGGCCCTGACATGTAAGCAGCTCACATGTCCTTAGTGTTTCTGCACACAACAGCATCTCAAGGCCAGCACCCCAGACCTCCTCTGCAACTTGCATACATTCTTCTGTTTTCTTAAACTGCACCCCTTCTCCAGAGCTCTGTGCACCTGCACAAGGGCAGCCAGGTGTTCAGTCATTTAAACACAGCACAACACAACAAGCAACATGTGCCTCTCTACGTTACACTTACACTCGGTGGACTGGGATAAGCAGACACAGATGCTACAGGCAAAGCCACAGCCCAGAACAATAAAAAGGAAGAGAGTCGAGTAAAAACAATGCTGCATGGGTTTTTTTTTTTTCCTGAAAAAGGTTAACAAACTCCATTTCAGCAACACAGACTAACCTGTGAAATTTGTTGACATGTGAACGTAAGTCAGATTCACTGCAAAATAACATATATACACAGACATAGAAAATATATGCAAATTTGTATCAATTACAGGATGACACCTTATCCAACTGATTTAAAGGGAGGCATAAACAAGCCTCTTCAGGAATCAGCTGACCTTTATTTTCCAAGACACTGACCTTCTTAAACCCAAGGATTTAGGAAATCATTTTTGCAAAGGCATCTGAGACCAGGGTTTCAAATAAAAAAATGCCCCAGTCTGTGTAGGATTCAAATCCTTCCCAGGTTTTGCCCATCCTTGTGGGGGCGGGAATGGAGGGGGAAGAAGAGAATAATTAGTGATTTTTTTTCTGCCTGGTTGTTAAACACCCTAATTACTTCAAGCATCATTACCACCACTTGCGCATAAGCCGTCCTCTGAAAAGAATTTTCAATCTAAACTAAAATTGATGCTAATTTCTTCTGAGAATATAGCCAATATTAACACAATTTGGAGAGTTACTGGATTTACTTTTTTAATCTTAACAGGAATGTCAATATTCTAAGTGCACAAAATGAAGATAATCCACTAGCATCTGAAGTAGAACCAACAACAACAAAACTCTGGAAAGAGTGGCCATTTTTATAGACATGAAAAGTATTATAATTACATATTATGTGCCATAGCCATTAGTACTGACTTGCCATTATTTTGATACTAAACTGTCCTCTTAGACTTGTTCAGGAAAAATTTACTTACATTAGAATTATATCGTTGTGGGTTTTTTCCCCCCAACTTTCGTACTGGATGGAATTACTTTTTCTAATTGTTCTCTCAATACCTCAACATTCTGGCCTTGCTTGTACAGACATTTTGCACTCATTTCTTTACCATAAATTCAATGGACTAATGAATCATGACGTTAGTTATTTGTTTCTATAGCAAACTGCAGCAAAGGAAGCGACACTAGAAAAATATTAGTTGAATGAATAAATCTTCATTGATCCATGTTTAGGGCACTCAACCTGGATTTTGTAAGTCAATGACACCCATGGTGAGAACCAAGATGTTCAAGAAACAGTGCTTCCTAAAGCTGCAAGAACGGTGGGATCTGGTGCTTGCCGTCGGGAATGGGAGGGATATGCGTACACAACTAATTCAAGGCAGAATGAGGCAAGTGCTAATGGTGTGACAGATGATATCAGGGATCAGGAGAGATGAAATTATATCTGAGTGAGAGAATGAAGTCTCCATGAAGGAGGTGAACTCTGGGATCCATCTTCAAGGCTGAGCAGAAATGAAGTCGCCAGAAATGAAGGGTGACCATCCAGAAAGAAAGAACAGTAGGAAGGAAAGCGTGAAGGTGGCAGCTGCGTGTGGTCTGTTTCATCTGCTTCATGGGCATACACAGACACAGGGCTGGAATGCTAATTTGGGGAGTTTTTAAATAAATAGACAATGAGCTGCTACAGGTAGTTTTGAAACAAGGTAAGCGCCATGAAGACGGATATGAAAGCAATACGTAAAACAAGCCGGAGTGGCGAGAACAGGGGCAAGTAGAGTCTAACTGGGAAGGAAGAAGGCTTCCAGGAGAAGGGAAGTATAAAACGAAGGTCTGGATAACAGCAAGCAGGATACACGGGAGGGAATGGAGTGAAAAGGTAGCGCAGAGGCCAAAGCAACAAACTTTGGCAACCAATGTGGTGCCATAAACAGGAACAAGAACATCAGAATGGGGAAAAGGAGCCCCTTTAGGGGGTAACACACGAATGAATGCCTTGTACATGTTTAAGGCCAGCATCCAGAGATCCATCACCCTGGGCTATCTTCTCTCCCCTCCTTCAGATCAAGGATCCTAGAACAGGGATCCTAGCCACCACATGTTCATGCCTGGCACTTTCTACACACGACAGGAATATCCATGACCCTCTTGACATCTCACCCCACTTCCTGTTGCTCGTTCATTCAACATGGTAAGCGCAAGTGCTTCCCCTCAAGAAGCACTTTTCTCAACATGATCGAGGGTAACACACACCGCCTTCACCTTCACGGTTCTGATGGTCTTGTCTCGATGCAACTCCTGACAGAACAGGATGTGCTTTCTTGGTGTTTGTCTTTTGTTTTGTTGTTCATGGAAATGGTTTTACTGTTTTATGGATTTAAAAATAGTATAAAATGCAAAAAGAAGATAATATACTGATATATATAATATACTGATAATATACCGATATATCGATAATAATGCGATAAAAGATGTGGATGATAAAGTTGAAAAGGATCTCAGAAAAGAGAACCAAAAGAGGAAAACGGGAGAGAAGGGAATATAAGATAGGAAAAGAGGGAGTGCACTAGAGGAGCAATCTAACAAGTTCAACATCTGAAATGTGGACATTCTAGGAAGAAAGAAAAGAGGAAGAGAATTGAAGGAAGAGAATAATCGAAAAATTTACTCAAGACAATTTCTCAGAACTATGCATGTAGTTTTCTTTTCTCTTTTTTTTTTTTTTAAAGATTTTATTTATTTATTTGACAGACAGAGATCAAAAGTAGGCAGAGAGGCGGGGGGGGGGGGGGGGGGGGGGGGGCAGTGGGGGGCAGGCTCCCTGCTGAGCAGAGAGCCGGATGTGGGGCTCGATCCCAGGACCCTGGGATCATGACCTGAGCTGAAGGCAGAGGCTTTACCCCACTTGAGCCACCCAGGCGCCTCCTGGATGTAGTTTTCTAAACTAAAAGCCTCCTGAGTGCCTAGTATCAAAGCATGAAAATAGACCTGTGTCAATAAACAGCCTACATTTTCAGAAAACTGGGGATAACGAGATTACATACACTTCCAGAGAGAAAACCATGAACAGGCCCTTCACAGCCCGGCCCTGCATCCTCCTCCCTCCATGCCTACCCCTCCCCAGGATAATACAGCCCACCCCGCCCTTTCCACCCACCTCCCCTCAAACCTAAGTCAGAACATGTCCCTCCCTCTGCTTAAACCCTTCTGTGGATTGCACTGCACTTGGAATAAATGAAAATATAAAGAAAACGGGGGAATTGGACTTTAAGACACGTTTAATGTTTGATGATTCTTAGGAGTACCAACATGTTTGAATGAGGGGCTAAAGGATTCTGCTTGATAGACAGCTACCAAAATGGAAATTTTCCTCTTTGTACCTCTCTCTTCCAGGCTTGTTTTCCTTTCCCGCCCCAGTTTGGCTCTAGTCAACAGTCCATACTCCTCACGGCAGATGGTTGGCAGTATCAGTTCCCACATGAATTGCTCCTGAATGGGATCTTTCATGGAAGAAATCGTAACAAAATTTCCAAAGAGCAGTTGAGAAGTGGGTGAAGTTCCCAGGTGAACCAGGGTTCTCTCAACTCTCCACAAGGTTATGGTGAGGAAAAAAAGAAGGCACATGGAACATGGAACAGTTCTGTTCGGTCAAGCGAGGAGTCCCAAGTTGGCCTTGGCCATCACATTACCATGAGTCTAGGAAGTAAGGACTTGTATATTCCCATATATAAATTGAAAAGGTGTATATAAAAATTGCTCAACATATGTCTAACCAAACTGATTTGATGAAATGGACCTCCAGGTTATTCAAACTAATAAACTTATCCTCTCAGGCTTGATTCATTCAATAAATGTTTATTGGACACCCACTTAACTCCAGGCCCTTTCCATCAATAAAAAGAGTAAGTCTATACGCGCTTGCGGCTTGTGTCCTCGTGGGAGCATCTGATAATAAACAAGGCAAGGTGAGAGGATGCACAGTGACAGTGTGGAGGTTGTGAGACAGGAATTACTTTAGATAGGGTGGTCAGGGATAGACTCTGGGGAGACACAGTCCACCTGAGACCTGAAGAATGAGAGGATCCAGGGGCGCCTGGGTGGCTCAGTGGGTTAAAGTCTCTGCCTTCGGCTCGGGTCGTGATCCCAGGGTCCTGGGATCGATCCCTGCACTGGGCTGCCTGCTCAGTGGGAAGCCTGCTTCTCCCTCTCCCACTCCCCCTGCTTGTGTTCCTTCTCTCACTGTCCTTCTCCCTATCAAGTAAATAAGTATTTTTTTTTTAAATGGTGAAGTCTTTTCTTTATTCATGATACCAAAATGCTGCATATATGCTGAGACAACAGAGTCCGGTCTTGTGAACAATTAGATCACGATGTGTTGTCTTCAAGGCAGTGTGTATATAGATCGTGTGTTAAAATCTTGTCTTAACCTCACAGACGCTCTCTCATTTCCACATCGTATCAATCAATAATCCTTGCTTGTTCTACTTCCAAACCTCTAATCACATCCATGCCCTCCACCTCTCCAGCGCCTTAATTTGAGCTCTTATCATCTCCTACGCAAACTATTCGAACAGCATCCAACCAAAAACTCCTCCTGATTGCTCCCGAGCAAACTCAGATGTCAACCCTTGATGAAGATTCCCCAGCTCTCCGTTCTTGATTAAATAACTCCACTCACTTTGCCCCAGTAGCTTTCGGTGCACACCACTCTTCCAACACAGGCTGCCCCCTACAGCAGGGCTGGCAAATAGAAATATGCACAATGTGTGTGGCATGTTAAATGTTCTAGGAGCCTCACTAAAAAGGGAAAGAGAAATCAGTGAATTAAATATTTTATTTAACCAGAGAGATCCATATCACTGACCCATATGATTTTAACATGTCATCCACACAAAAAAAAATAAGAAGAGAGTCTACAATTTTTCATATTAATTCTTCAAAAATCCAATATGCATTTCACATTTATAGCATATTTAAAATTAGGTACTAAAGTTGTCATCAAAAATAACTGATCTGTATTTACCTGTCATAAAATTTAAAGATGAAAAAAACAGATTCCCATACCTACATTGTTTCAAATGTGTACCTCAAAGTTTGATAACTATCAAATATCGACTTTAAAAAAAAAAAAAGACTGGTGACCTGTCTTTCTTTGTCATTGGCATACAGTGTATTAGTTTCATGTGTATAAAATGGGGATTTGACATTCGTACACACTGCAGAACGGTTACCACAATAAGTCTAATCACCTACCACTTGTCACCTCACAAAGTTAATAGAATGTTTCTGACTATATGCCCCATGCTGAACATTACATTACCTTTTTATTTCACATCAGAGTGAAATTAACATTTAAAAATCCATCCCACGGTCATCCTAGCTACATTTCCTGTGCTCAGCAGCCTCGCGCAGCCTCAGTAGCTCGTGGCTATTCCATCGGACAGCGCAGCTCTGCTGTAATTAGTGTAAACGCATCTATCTTCCAAACTAAATCAGACCACGTCTAATTTACTGCCTCTTCCCCATTGCCTGGTTTAACGTCTGACACGAAAATAGTGTTTTATGAAAGTTTGTTGACTAGATAAAGAAAAATAGATGTGGAAATCACTTTGACTCTATTAAAACAAGAATGTCCTTTGTAAGGAATATCAGTGGCACCCACAAGCACAGGCCTGCATGAAAACTCATCAAGCCCACGCACATTGGACTTGTTACTGATTCCTTTAATAATGAAAATTACCTCATACATACGATTCCCCCTTTTCCTGCGCCTTCCCTGTTCTTTTCTCCTTCCGTGAACACATTCATGGGTATCCTTCCCAATGAGCACTTCATAATATGCTTCCACATCCTCCAGTTACTTTCTCGACCTAAGTCTTGCCTTCTTAAATTATTCTAAGCTTCTGGATACAGACATCATTCCTTGTACTTTGTAACTATCATCACACAAGGCTTAATGGCAATGCCAAAGTACAAGAATTTAATATATGACATATAATCAATTCTCAGATGCCTTCTTTTCAGTGAAGCCTTTCCCGATCGATCCTAGGAGCCCAACCTCTCAGCACGCACATTCACACCCCAGTCTCCGGAGAGCTGGGACCAGTGACCTCCCCACTGTGTCAGTTTGTCTCTATGTGCTACAGTGTTTCACCCCCAAGGATGTGGGATGATGTTTCCCATCTTTGTTGCAATAGCCCACATTACCTAGCTGCTGTGCTATCATCAGAATGGACCCTTCTGTTCTGTGCACCATAGGTACCCTGGCAGGACGGGTGACGCTGAAGCAGGCACAGGCCAGGGAGTCCCAGGATGCTCTGTGCAAGGGGTGCCCTGGCAGGGGGGCTGGAGCTGAGGCAGCGTGTGGGACAGCAGGTCCCTGGGCTCTTCAAGCAGAGGAGGTCCTGGCGGGACAGCTGAAACTAAAGTGGGGTGGCAGAGCGGAGGAGGCTGAGCGGACAGGCAAAAACAGGTGAAGGAGAGTGGGAGATACAGGCTTCCAGTCAGGGGAATAAAAGGCACCACCTAGGGAATATAGTCAATGATAGCGTAATAGCGTCATATGTGACAGTTCTGGTACACTTGTGGAGAGCGGAGCATGAGGTATAAACTTGTTGAATCACTATGCTGTACACCTGAAATTAATGTAACATTCTGTGTCAACTACATGCAAATAAAAAAAAATTAATTTAAAAAAATGGACCCTTCTGTGGGTATTGCTTCCTGTCCCTATTGGCCACCTCTATCTCCCCTCGCCTGCCATGGGATTAAGCAACACATGACAGAGGAGAATCCTGTAAGTGTACAGATCTCCTTGGTCTTGTTAGTCGTAGCTCCCTCTTGACAAAAACTGATCAATTCATGCACAAGAAAATTTCGACAAAGGGAATCATAGTAGGTTTACCTTTTATTCTAATGTTGCTTGTATAACAACAAAATAAACACGAACACAAAGATGTCTCCGTGAATCAGCCATGGGGTTCCTCTAAGTCTGTGTCGGTGATCTCTCTTGCTTGGACAGCTCTGTGATCGCATCTATCTCTGCAGGAGTGAACTTGGGGGTTAGCATCACAGCGTCATAATCAAATTCTTCATCAAGTGAGAAGGGCTGGACTTCATCTCCGAGTATCTGTAAAAGGTAGAAGGAGAAAAATCCTACGATCGCTGTAAATGAGGAAAAAGCTGAAAACATAAACTCCCTATTAATATTTAATTCAACTTTTTTTAGAACTTCAGCACTCTCTGCTGATTAAGCTGTTTTTAAGTAAAGGAATAAATTCAATTATTCAATTTGACCTAATTTAAGTCTCTTAATATGCCCTATTTGTACCATCCTGCATCAGAATGAATATCATTAACTAATTCCACCCACGGCAAGAATCAGAGAGTTTCTCTTGCACACATTCATTACATTTTTACCACTTGCAGTGTTAGGGCTCAAGGCATATGGAAAAACTAAGAGTTACATTAAAATGTGAGAAAATATACCTTGAGATTTGGATCAACCTTCAACACACCTTCACCATTTACTAAAAAGACTTGTATCAATACAATAATTTTCAAAGATAAAAATACTCTACACTTACCATACTTACTTCTTCAGATAATACTTATAACTCTGTGGCCAATAACAGTGGGAATTAAAACACACAGCATCACCTCAAAAATTCCAAGATCTCTTTCTTCTCTCAAGAATTTTAAAAAATATTACAGAATTTATCTACAAGTCAGAGTAGCTGCAAAGCGGCACAATAATTCTGTACCTATTTATTCATAATCTGTGAGTTTAAAGACTTCCTAAAGGAAGGCAGATATTTTCCAATAAACAAAAAGAGAATACCTTAAATCACATTGTATTCACCTCTTAAAGAGCCGCTCTGAAAGCAAATGCTTTGTAATACAATGAAATTATCTGGCAGTTCTATGTAACTCTATGATATGTATGGCGATGCTAAAATAATTGAAAACTATGGTTTATGGAAGAATGAAAAAAAAATGCCCTGAAGCTATAATCAGCTTTAAATATTCTTGCATTCAAGATTATCTCATTGAGTGGATTTTGCAACATTCTTAAAAATAGACCATGTAGCTGAGAAACTATGTGCTGTTATTAAAGGTGGGGGGGGGACATGAAAAGTCGGTATCTCCTATCTGTTTGGCAAGTTGCATCTTGTAGTTAGGTGTGCAGTGCTAATAGCAAACATGTAATCATCTACCACCCTTTCTAAGTAAAACCAGCAAGAGAACAGACTTCAGAGACTTGTTCATTTCCTCTGTATTTGAAACTGTCTGCATGCTTTCCTGACAAAGGCAATGATGGGATCTGCCACTGAGCGAGTTCCCACCTCATGTCCACCCCAGTACAAGGAACGGGGTGGGTATCAGCAGTAATCTTCAAACAACCCCTCTTCTGAAGCTCTGAAAGGTTAAGTGACCGGCCTGAGGCTGTATCGTTAGTAAGGGAAAGAAGCAAGACTGGAACCCAGGGCAATCAGTTTCAGATGAAGTTTACCCTCTCAACAAAAACACCAGCAAAAATCAACCTTGAACTTCTCACTAAGCCAAGTCATAGACAGCTCTTGCGGAGAAAAGACCTTTTCCAAATAAGCTAAGTCATTCCCACAGTTTATCATAAAATCCATATCCAAGGCTCCATGTAACACCATGACTGTCTTGAAAAGAGCGTGCGTGCACAGGCAGCCAATCCGTCTGCAGAGTGACCGATCTGTCCATTTTGGTCACTCTCTAAGATTACAATTATCTCCACAGTGGAAGTGACAGAGTGGTAATACTGCTAAGAACAGCTCAAATGAGGAAACATAAACAGTGACACAATATGTTCATTTCCTGAACGTAAGCATCCTTGTCGTCTCCATCTCTACTCAGTAGGGAGCACTGTGGCTGGCAGGCCTGGCCACACCTCACCCTGAGCCGATTCTAACAGATCCTGGGAGAGGACCAGAAAGAGTCCCCTCTCTACCAGCGCATCCAGCCTGATGGGATTCTTGCTGCCCTTTTATGGCTGGTTCGAGGCCTGGCATCCACTTATCGGCCAAGTTTCAGGCTGCAAGTACCCACGTGGGTCCATCACACTAGGAATTTGAATCAGAGAGATTACCAGCCACTCTCTAGATGCAGCCACTTTGCTTTCACCCACCTCCCTCTGAGGCTGGAATGCATTTAATAGGAGACAAATCTCTTTGCTGTGCTAAAATCCCGGTGATACCAGACCATCCTCCTCACATTCTCTCTATACAACACAAACAACCCTCACATTCCCACCTCCCTCCCCTTTACTTGTTCACTCCATAAACATGTATTGAGTGTTTAATATGTGTTAGATACAGGGAACACAGGATGAAAATAGCAAAATCTGTGTTCACCAGGTATCCTCCCTTCAGGGAGAAGACAGAGTAAATGAACAATTTCTACATCGTGTGCCATGCTCTCCAACAGAGAAATGCAAAAAGGGGTTGCAAAAGCACACAGGGGAAGTGCCGCGGCTTACCTTACCCTCAGCTGAGCATCGCTACTCTCCAGAAAATCCTACTTGCCTCCTCACTCAACACCCCACTCATGACCCACCTCGTATTAGCAACCCAGAGAGAGAACAGCTTGTGTGCCGTAATTCTAGACTCTCTGCTAAGGGCTCACTCCCATGGCCAACTTAGCTCTACAAATGGCCCAATCCATCACACCCTTATTCCTCTGCCTTGTCTGAGGTCCCAACATAACTTGCAGCTATAATATCCAACACTGTGGTACTAGAGATGTAGAAGTTTATCCTTAAGTAGAAAAATCTTATTTCCCTTTAAGTTTTTTTTTTAAATACACTCAAATTTTTTCTGTTAAGGAGTATGATTCCCTTCATTGGTCATTCAGTATTAACCAAAACAATAGCAAGGAATAAAGTTTTTAGCTGGTCAATAAATCTGATGGCAACACAAGAGTTACTCATTTATAATACATTTAGAGTTACAAAAATACACCTAAAAATATAAATTTCTTCACTTGGAAACAGAGTTATAATGGCAGCTATTATTAAATTAACTCCCTAGGTAATCAGTTCAGTGCTGAACTACAAAAGCAAGAAACCAAAAATAGCAGTAATTTCATATTTGCAATGCCAAATGTGATGATACTCATGACATTTCAAACCATTTGAGGGTAGCCCTGTAATGTGGCCAGTACGTCCCTGATTCACAGTGTCAGAAGGGCGCCCTCCTGCAGTCAGTCAGTGACTTTCCATTCTTTCCACAAACTCTATGCTCCTATGAAATTCTAGGCACTGCGATAGGCACTGAGGATACAAAGATGAAGTCTTGTATGACATCGAAGAGAAAGGAGATAGACATTTAACAAGTCAGTAGAGTAAAACGGAGTAAGTACAAATAGTATGTTGGGGGTGATGGGAACAGAGAAGAGACACCTAAACCCACTCGGACTGTAAGGTACTGGGAAGGAATCAGAGACGGCTTCCTGGGAGAGTTGATATCCAAGCAGAATCTTAAGGATATTAGTTAACAAGGTGGAGGGAAGAACTTTGCAGATAAAGGGAGTTCTAGTGAGCAGGACAAGGAAATAAGATGCCAAGTTTCACATGTAAGGATCTGCAAGTAGGTAAGTGTTAAGGGAGAGAGAAGCAGGAGACAGATTGGTGCCAGATCATGACAGTCTTAGATGCTATTTATCCTAGAGATGATGAAGTCATTAAAGGATTTCTTGAAAGGAAGGTAGATAGTTGGTCATCTAGGCATTTCAGGTAAATTCCTTCATTCCTTCAAATTTTAACCGAGCACCTACAATGAAGCAAGCGCTGGACGGACCGCTTTGTGAAAACCAGAAAGACGCCCTACCCTCATGGAGATTACATCCAGATGGGTTACTTTGAAGAGTAAAAAGAAGGTAGATTTGAAGTCAGGGAGACTAGTTAGGAGCCTGATAGAGCAGTCCAGGCAAGAGATAACGAGTACAGGAAGCTGACAGCAGAGATATGAAAATATAAGAAAGCAAAACTGGCACCACTTGAGGACTGATTTGGATTTGGAAAGGCAAGAATGCATGAAGTGAAGCAGGCAAAGAAAGACAAGCTTGGCTTTGGACATGTTGATTTGAAGGCACCCAAAGGAATCTAGATAGAGATAACAACAGGCCACTGAAAACCGGAACCTGAAGCTCCGAGAAAGGTCTGAAGCTAGAGATGCAGATTTGGGGACAGAAGCAGGAAAGGTAAAACCTAGAGATGAAAATGGATCCAAGTATGTTAAATGGAAAGAGGTTTACCACGGAACCCTGAGCAGTACCAACTCAGGGATGGATGGAGGGAAGCCCCCAAAGGAGGCAGGGAAAGAACAAAGAGAGAAATGTACAAAGAATCTGGGGAGAGCAGTAAAGTGAGAACCAGAGGACCACGAGGGTCAGGCACAGTAGAGCGATCCATTAAAATAAAGGCTGGATGGGCGCCTAGGTGGCTCAGTCGGCTAAGCAACTGACTCTTTTTTTTTTTTTTTTTAATTTATTCATTGGACAGACAGAGATCACAAGTAGGCAGAGAGGCAGGCAGAGAGAGAGAGGATGAAGCAGGCTTCCTGCTGAGCAGAGAGCCTGATGTGGGGCTCGATCCCAGGACCCTGGGATCATGACCTGAGCCGAAGGCAGAGGCTTTAACCCACTGAGCCACCCAGGTGCCCCAGCAACTGACTCTTGATTTCAGTTCAGGTCATGATCTTAGGGGTGTAAGATCGAGCCCCATATAGGGCTCTGTGCTGAGCATGGAGCCCTATTTTTTCCCTCTCCCTCTGCCCCCCACTTCACTCTCTCTATTTAAAAAAAAAAAAAAAAAGGACTGGAAAATGTCCGCTGAGATCTGGCAGTTACAGAGTAAGTGGTACCTTTATTCTGAATACATCCAGGCAGGTGACTAGAGCCAAGGACATTCTGCAGGACACTGAATGAGGAATGAGGGGGAAAGAAGCAGAGTCAACTAGTAGGGTCAAGTCTCATAGTTACTGAAGTCTAGACGAGAACAGAGGGAGAAGAACAGACAGTAGTCCAAAAGGGCCTGAGGTAGAGAAGGCTATTTTCCCTTTCCTTTTGTTTTGCTTCATTTCATTAAGGATGGGAGAGACTTGAACATGTTTACATGGTGAGAAGAATGAAGCAATAGAGGAGAGAGAGAATGGCCCTGACCGTCTTGTTCTATCAGAAAAACACTCTCAGTGGGTAATGAGGTTTTTCTTTTATTTATTTGTTCATTCAATATTTATTGCATGTCTACCATATGCAAGTAGCACTGAACTTGGCACTACTTCCTACTTTTTTTGCTTTTTAATTAAGCTTATGAAGCCACACATCAGTGAATTCAGAGTCCTCCAAAACAAGGGCCACATATGTAATCCAAAGCAGATGTACACTGCAATTCAGAAGACATCACTGTGATCTTCGAAATGGCAGCTTTTAAAATGCAGTCAAGTTGCAATTCTACTTATGTATTTCGGCTCTTGACTACTGAGGCCCACGCTGGGAATTCTCTTCCTTTGGGTTAGGTTCGTTTCAGGGTTCTAAGCTGTACGACTCTAAGGCTTTGGGATTACAAACTGAAATTCTCATTTATTTCAAAGAGGAGAATTTATGCAATGGAAAACCAAATCCCCTGCTACTAAAAAGAAAACGACTGTGAATTAAGTTATTAACTTGTTATTTTTGCCTAAGGAGCTGAGAGAAATATGTGGATTTGAGGGGTCTCATTTCAAATCTAATTGAAATCTTTTCGTAGCCTCTCAGGGAATAGAATTTGCACACTGTTAGAAAACGGCTAGTTTCCTTAAAATTGCTCTTGTGACTCATTCAAAGAGAGACCCTGTTACCAGAGAAATCATTTTCATTCATAGTATCACACAGGCAAATTAGAGAAAACAGAACTAATGCTCAAATCAATAAGAGCAACATTTAGCTGTAGGCAATCTTACAAAGTAATATAGTGAATAAACCATCTTTATAGGTGAAAAATTTTAGAGTCCCATTACGAACTGGAAAAATAGGAGATCTCCCATTGAAATACCACAAAAGTTTCTTCTATGTTTTGGGGTTGGGGGAAAAGGGTGGAGGAGGGACACACAATTTTTCATCTTCCCAATGTTTCTATTTGCTCTATAAAGCTGTTACTAAATTCATTGAGACAGAATTACTAAGGCAACAAGTTATTCACAAACGGAAAGATGGAAGGTCCTTGGCAAATGTCTGACTCTAAGGGGGAGATGCACATATATAAAACCCCAGTGACAAAATTAGGAAAAAAATTAAATTGGTCTAATCTGTATCAGGAAGTCACAGCCTCTTCTTAGAGGAGGTCAAGACATCCAGGATTCATTTTCATCTTTGAGACTGATATCACAGAAAGAAGTTAGCATATTTAGCCCCAAATTGCCCCTTGGTTGGTCCTTACAGGATATATTTGCTAGAAATTGATTATTATGATGTTTTACTGGCAGTGAGTGCTTTAAAATAAGATTAACCAAGGCATAGTTGGTAAAGTATTAGGATTCTAGGCAATTCTGAAAAGTTTCTCTAACAAATCGTGGTCAGAAATAAAAATCCCAGCCAAGATATTCTAGGTATTTGAAAAACAGCAAAAGTTCTCCATCTATGTTTTCTAAGTTTGCCAACACAAAATTTGTTCATAACATTTTGATTCCAACATTTTAAAAATGTTCACATTTTCTGGGAAGAAATTGATATTCCTTTTTAAGATACAATCATATCCAAGGTTTTAACCTGCATTTTTTACTGGCTACTTGATGGATTCTAGGAATCATTCGGTTTTTTTTAACCCACCAATGGAAACGATTTTATAACAATTCCTATAATGGCACTAGGTGCCATGACCACTGGCTGGCCCAGCAATTTGTATGGTCACAACTGAAGTCAAGAGCATGAACAAGTCTTTAAAAGAAACTGATTCCTGCTAGAAATAACACTGCAATTTTAGTTTCTTACTACTTGGAGAAAGCAATCAATCTGTAATTCAAAAAGCACATTGAAGAGTGGCTGTCCCCCTTACCAGTTTATCTGGTAACCAATTCAGGGGTTTAATACAAGTCTTTCAAGCCTCCTAGACACACTTCTGTGATGTCTGTAAACAAAAATTCTATGACAAAGAGGCAATTTAAAATGGGAACATATGGATTACCTTTGACTGAACGACTGCTTCCATAACAGAATGTCTTTTTTTTTTCTTTTAAAGATTTTATTTATTTATGACAGAGAGAAATAGGGAGAGAGGAAACACAAGCACACAAGCACTGGGGAACTGGAGAGGGAAAAGCAGGCTCCCCGCTGATATGGGGCTCCACTCCAGGACACTAGGATCATGACCTGAGCCGAAGGCAGACGCTTAATGACCGAGCCACCCCCCCCCGCCCCCCTCCCCCGGTAACAGAATATCTTTAAGTGATAAGATCTGTAGTACCTGAATGATCAAACAGGCAATCCCTAGGAGTTTTATTAGGAAGCAATAATAAAGAGCCCTTCACAACTTCTTGTGCCTGATACATTCTTCTGTTGGAAGTAAACATGGTGATCAAGGTCACACCCAACACCACCAGCAGCCTTGGTTAGTGCGTGTTTCTAAAAGTATATGCAGAAGAGCTGCAAACAATGACAAATGATGACTTTCTAGGTGTGCCAGTGGGACAGGAAAAGCATGGCAGAGACTCCGTGCCCCCTGACTGTGAAGCGCTTGGCTAGATGACACTTCCCAGTGCCCCCGGTGGCTGGACAGGAACATATGACGAAGTGGTTGCCAGTGGAATGTGAGCAGAAATGAAGTCCTGAGTCCTAAGCCTTGGGGAAACGTGCAGCTCCCACACACTTCCCTGCTGCCCCTATAGTAGGACGGTGACCTGAGCTGGAACATTCATAGGAGGACAATGTCCTAAGGCACAGCGGAGATCCAGAGAGAAGGAATCTGGGCCCCTGGTGACCCCAGGGAACAGAGAAAACACTCACTTTAAAGGCTTTCCATAGGGTGAGTGGATGGCTCAGTCAGTTAAGAATCTGATTTTGGTTCAAGTCATGATCTCAGGGTCCCAGGATTGAGCCCCATGTTGGGCTCCCACTCAGTGGGGAGTCTGCTTCTCCCTCTCCCTCTGCCCCTCCCCCACTCCCTGCTTATGTGTGCTCTCTCTCTCTCTCTCTCAAATAAATAAATAAAATCTTAAAAAAATAAAAAAGAAGTTTTCCATAGACTGTTATATGAGGGAAATAAAGTTCTATCTCCTTTTGGCCACTGACTTACTGTTGGGATTCTCTACAGCAACAGCTTGGCCTTACCTTAACCAATAAAAGATGTTTATAGGGGACACCTGGGTGGCTCAGTTGGTTAAGCAGCTGCCTTCGGCTCAGGTCATGATCCCAGCGTCCTGGGATCGAGTCCCACATCGGGCTCCTTGCTCAGCGGGGAGCCTGCTTCTCCCTCTGCCTCTGCCTACCACTCTGTCTGCCCGTGCTCATGGTCTCTCTCTCTCTAACAAATAAATAAATAAATAAAAATCTTAAAAAAAAAAAAAAAAGATGTTTATAGGACCTTGGAAACAAGAGTAAAAAGCAAATGGCCAGTCCAAACAAAAAGAGAGAATCTATTGCATAGTCCCCAGATAACATGTCCTGCAGCATGGCCTACATCATGAAACAAAAATAGTTTCCACGTAAAGAAGACATAACTGCTCTCCATGTTTAAAAGAAATCTGCAGGGGTGCCTGGGTGGCTCAGTGGGGTAAGCCTCTGCCTTTGGCTCAGGTCATGATCTCAGGGTCCTGGGAGCAAGCCCCGCATTGGGCTCTCTGCTCGGCGGGGAGCCTGCTTCCCCCTCTCTCTCTGCCTGCCTCTTGGCCTACTTGTGATCTCTCTCTCTGTCAAATAAATAAATAAAATCTTAAAGAAAAGAAATCTGCACATTAGAGATAGATGGCAGTCAGAGGGACTAGATTAAGCAACATGAATTCTAAATTTTTCCAAATCTAAGAAAAATAAAAAAGCACAAAGATATGGCAGCATTTCACTGAAAGGACAAGTTACAAAATCAAGGCAATTTCAAAACTGATTGAACTCCCTATGGAGTACCTCTTCTGTTTGCTTGTCAGCTCCTCTCCCAGCAGGCCCTGGCTTTACCCCAGGGGTGAAGGGCTGGGCCGCAGAAGGAATGTAAGAAGGGACACGTGGGCAGACGTCCTCCTCCACTTCTCCTGGAAGCAGCAGCAAATCTGTTGGATACAAAATATTTCACTTGATGCTTTCATCAAGTTCACAATTGACCTAAATCACCTAAAAGCCTACAATAGTCAAAAGAATGAAGTAAAAATGCTCAAATAAAGTAGGTTCGTTTGAGACAATGCCTGTCCTCATTTGGGGATTTACCCAAGAGATTCCCTTTTCCATAAAATAGAAGCCATTTGTGCATTTATTTTTACCTTACTGTCTCAAGGTCACATTCGATCCAAAGGTTTGGGAGACGGATTGTTTAGGGACTGACTTGATCACACCTCTCACCCCCAACCCAATTTCTACCTCTGTAGGAAAATAAGGCAAGATGCTACCTTTGCCTCATTTTCCCACATTTTCCCGAGGAATGGAAAGAAAGGAAATGAAGTGCTGAATTCATCCTGTAACTCTGTGGCAATATATAAATATATATATATATAGATATATATATATATATATATATATATAAAACAGTGATGCCATAAGGAAAGGACTTTAACTTTCAGCAGAAAAATGAAGTGCTCTGTCATAGGCTGAATTCACGGTCTGATGTTCGATCCCGCAAACAACTTGTTTCCAGCTTGTTTAGCACCATGACAAGAATTCAATAACCAATCTGGGTTTTCTGATCTGTGCGTTGTAAGTGGATCTGTTGCCTTATTTTTGCACATGTCACAGAACATGGGGCATCACCATCAGATCTCCCACAGCTTTCTTCAAGGGGGACAAAAAATAAAAACAAATAAAAGCACAATAGGGGAGCGCCTGGGTGGCTCAGTGGGTTAAAGCCTCTGCCTTTGGCTCAGGTCATGATCCCAGTGTCCTGGGATCGAGCCCCACATCGGGCTCTCTGCTCAGCAGGGAGCCTGCTTCCCTTCCTCTCTCTCTCTGCCTGCTTCTCTGCCTACTTGTGATCTCTGTCTGTCAAATAAATAAATAAAATCTTAAAAAAAAAAAAAAAAAGCACAATAGGCCTCCTCATCGATCCGAGCTTTCATAGAACCAGAAGGGCTGCTGGAGCTGGCCAAGAACGTGCAGCTGGCTTAGGACCATGCTGCCTGCTACTCAATGATGATCCTCATGAAGACACTAATTAAGTTCTCAGTGGAAGTGATTAATTAACAACAGGCGTGCCTTGGCGGTTGCCAATGGCAGCATATATAGGGAGATAATTAAGCAGGTATGGATACTCAAAACCTGAAACTTACTTGAAATATGTCTCTCACAACTGCAGATAACACCAGCACAAAAACATGTTAATTACAAAATTCTTAGGACTCCAGCAACAGAACATCGTCAGCCTAGAAACTGAAGCTGTGGGTGGGTCGGGGGATCGTGAAGAAGATAGTTCTACTATGATTCATTATTGGAACCTTAAAATATGACCGAATTAGAAGAAATAAAAACATCAGTCAACACGTATAGGAGCTGACATTCTACAACCATCATTTGAGCTCATGCCCCCAAGGACGCTATTCCTTCCCGTTTCATAGGCAAGGAGCTCTGAGCAAGGAGAGTCACCTCGTTCAAGGGGCCATAGCTAGGAAGTGTCAAGAGTCGGGAAGTCTGCCAGCAGAGCCCGTACTCTGCCCACCACGTCACATGACGAACTTTTTTTTTTTTTTTTTTAGGATTTTATTTTTATTTACTTATTTGAGAAAGAGAGAAAAAGAGAGAGTACATGAGAGGGGAGAAGTCAGAGGGAGAAGCAGATGCCCCACTGAGCAGGGAGCCCTACGCGGGACTGGATCCCAGAACTCCAGGATCAGGACCTGAGCCGAAAGCAGCTGCTTAAGCAACTGAGCCACCCAGATGTCCCCGTGAACTTCTTTTTATTTTTATTTATTTATTTTTTTAAAGATTTTATTTATTTATTTGACAGAGATCACAAGTAGGCAGAGAGGCAGGCAGAGTGAGAGGAGGAAGCAGGCTCCCTGCTGAGCAGAGAGCCTGATGCAGGGCTGGATCCCAGGACCCTGGGATCATGACCTGAGCCGAAGGCAGAGGCTTTAACCCACTGAGCCACCCAGGTGCAGCCCCATGAACTTCTTTTAACTAAGCAATTTCATTACATAAATTATTTAAATTTATCAGATTATGCAACCAAACTCAGAGCCAAGGAATGTCACTACTATAGCACATTAGCACGGTTAGTCAGTATTAAGTACACGTAAACATTTTATACCCAGAGAAGCAATGTTTTTAAACTCAGTAAGGCTGATGGAGAGATTGGCTTTCTAAGATATCTATTCATGAGCTCCAATGCACCTCCCTCATTGAGCTCCCTGGTGTAACTGCCTAGGACTGATAAAAGCGTGGTCAGGGACCTGCCAACAACAAAGGCAAGAAGAGAAAACCTCTTCATGGGAAAACCGGTACCTCTGAGACGACCGGCTGAGAGCGCAAAACATCAGTTCAGACGTGAATCAAAATCAATTCTGCTTTCAGAGCTATTTAAAATCTGACTGACAATATTATGCAGCAAGGAGGACAACTCTCTAATTCCTATGCTGAAACTCTTTGCCTCCCTGATATGTTTGCAGAGAAGGGAGGATTTTCAACAAAAATGGTTTCTTTCATAAAGATTTTACTGCCATGGAAACAATTCCCTCAAAACAACAAGATTCAGTTTCCCCTACACTTTAAATTCTTGCCATTTGTTTCTTCAGTGTAAAAGCAAAACGCACAAATGCGTATTCACCAACGCCTGACACAGCACCTGACACTTAGCAAATTCTCAACAGATACTTGAGACGGGAAATGAATTCCTGCATCTCCCCTTCTAAACTGAACAGTAAGTACCAAGAGTTACCTACCAGGAAGACATTGTAGATGTCTATATAGAGTCCTTACCCTCAAACACTAAATTCGGTTACAGGGGTAAGATTTTCACACATAGAATTAATCCGAAAGTAATCAAGAGTAAAATTGAACAGCATTAGCCCTACAGAGGATGGATTTATAAAAGAGTGAAACTAATATGTACAGGGATAGTCTGGTAAGATGTTCTTTATGAAGAAGGCTACCTTATCTTTCCGCCATTTTAAAATCACGCATAGGTTTATTTATACACTCACATTGTCTCAGAGAGAAAAATTATTCTATTCATTGGTAGGGGAAGGGGAAATGGAATGTCTGAAGTCCTTTGTAAAATTCTCCAAAACTGAAATGCTTTATTAAACTTAACCTGATCTTATTTTTTTAATTTTTTAATTTTTTTTTAAAGATTTTATTTAGTTATTTGACAGATAGAGATCACAAGTAGGCAGAGAGGGAGGAGGAAGCAGGCTCTCGGCTGAGCAGAGAGCCTGATGCGGGGCTTGATCCCAGGGTGGGATCATGATCTGAGCCAAAAGCAGAGGCTTTGACCCACTGAGCCACCCAGGTGCCCCTTAACCTGATCTTATTAACTGCTGTTTCTGAAACAACCAAAGGCCTTGTTTTCATCTTAACTAAATACCATTATTTTGGTTGATGTGCATTGCACAGTCAAGCCCTCTCTCAGAAGCGAATGTTCATGTTCGATGGCAAGCCTGGTTGAAAACACTCCCATCTCTTCTTTCTCACTACATGATAAGAATTTCAACATTTACAAACTATATGTTTATGCCATTTGTATTTCTGTATGAAGTCAATAATCAACAGTCAAAAGCTATAATCAGATAATCTAATATAACGTTAAAAAGCAAGCAATCAGGACGCCTGGGTGGCTCAGTGGGTTAAAGCCTCTGCCTTCGGCTCAGGTCATGATCCCAGGGTCCTGGGATTGAGCCCCACATCAGGCTCTCTGCTCAGCAGGGAGCCTGCTTCTCCCCCTCCCTCTCTGCCTACCTCTCTGCCTACTTATGATCTCTGTCTGTCAAATAAATAAATAATAAAATCTTCTAAAAAAAAAAAAGTAAGCAATCTACCTGATATCTCATAATTTGGATAACAATATTTAATCTGTGTGGCATATTTATAAAAATTAACCAATCTGTTCCTTTGTTGCTATGTAGAAATGGCCAAAATTTTCTGAAATTTTGGGCCCTCCCCAAAACTAAAAAGAATATAGATAAGAACTGTATTAGTAATAAGGCCTCTTCAGCACATGTTTTTTTGCTATGATAGTCCATCTCACTGGTTCTTTTTCTTCAAAATTTTTGAGGACCCCAAAGAGCTTTTGTTTATGTGGGTTATATCAGTCAATATTCATCATATTAGAAATTAAAACTGACAAATTTGCAAATATTTATTTATTGAATCACTGACAATAATACCATTATATGTTAAAATACATATTTTTATGAAAAATCTCTTTCTCAAAAACAAAGAAAATAGTAAGGAAGAAACACTGTTTTACATTTTTAAAATTTTGTAAATGTCTGCCTTAGGAGAAAAAAAATCTAGGTTTTATATTTGCTTCTGCATTCAATTTTGGAATATGCTGTTTCAGTTGAAGTAAATGAAGAAAATCTAGTCTTCACAGAAATGTAGTTGGAAAAGAAAGGAGTACTTTGATAGTCTTTTTATATAATGGTGGGTATTTTTCTTTGATGCTATACCAGATCTTGACAAACGATAAAGTTTTAAAAAATAGTTTCAGTGTGCAATCTGAAACTATTTCAGTGAATTTTTCATACTGTTACATTAAAATTCATTGGTGTATCTTACACACTGAATAGATCTTTCTCCTATGCATAATTTTGTAACATCATAAATTGGTCATTTGGAAAATACTAGTTCACTGTTTTATGTAGATCTTCCAAATGTTGACACATTTCATTATACAGTATAAGGATCACATTAGTTAACATCACCAATTTTATCAGAACAGTCATCAAATATTGGGAAGCTGTCAAGCTCACAGTACTAGATACAAGTTTTCCAAAAATGAATTTTCACTTGATCCATTGCCAATTTTATCATTGGCAACGAACATTACCAGTGTTTCTCTTGAAGAGACAGGCTTGCTTCATTCATTCTGAGAACTATAGTTTGTCTGTCAGTCATTCTTTTAAGTAAAAATGTTATTCCATGAAAGTAAGGGGCAAAAAAGAACTAGTTCAGCATACCATGCAATCACACAAGTGTTTTTCCATGAGACAACCAAGTATGTCAGAATGCCCCAGAAGTGCTTTGTGCATACCTATGGTTTCAGCACAGAAAACAGTAAAAAAGGTGTATTCAAGAATCAAGATTTAATAAAATTAATAATAATTTTTACCAATTCATCAAGAACATTTTCAGTGGAAAATAGCACTCATTTTATTTTATTTTTTTAAGATTCTATTTATTTGTTTGACAGAGAGAGAGAGAGAGAGAGCACCAGTGAGGGGTAGGGCAGAGGGAGAGGGAGAAACATACTCCCTGCTGAGCACAAAGCTTTCCCTAGGAGTTTCCCTAGGAGTTCCTAGACCACATCCCCAGGGGTCTGCTGGTCTACCTAATACCATCTACCCCTCCAATCAATAACAATAATAAAGCTAGATAAGTTACCAAAAAAATCAACTATTTAAAGGCATTGGTGAGGGGCGCCTGGGTGGCTCAGTGGGTTAAGGGCTCTGCCTCCGACTCAGGTCATGATCCCAGGGTCCTGGGATCGAGCCCAGCATCAGGCTGTCTGCTCAGCGGGGGTCTGCTTCCTCCTCCCTCTCTGCCTGCTTCTCTGACTACTTGTGATCTCTGTCTGTCAAACAAATAAATAAAATCTTTATAAATAAATAAATAAATAAATAAAGTCATTGGTGAGCTACCAGGGCAGCCTAGGACTTGAACGGCCAAGATCCCAGAGAGATGGAAAGTACCGAGAAGTGAGTCCAAGAGTCTAAGATGCTTTTCAACTCGTAGCATTTACTGATTTGCAAGGAGAATCTGAGAAGCCAAAATAAAGATGAGAGAAGCTAAGAGGCTCAGAAGCTTAGCAGAATTACCAACAGAAATCACAGTGTTATGAAGACAAAAATTAGAGTTCAGGGTCTCCAAGAAGGCGATGCTATAATTTACCTTGAAGGGCCACACCCTAGAAGTAAGCAAGAACTAGAAGTAGAGCAGCCCCCAAAGGCCTTGAACCCAGTCCTAAGTCAGCCCAACCACAGACTGGATGAAGGTGACCTTTTACTACTCTAATTGCTAGCAAAATGTTGAACAAAAGCTATGCTAGAAAAAGATAACATCATCCAGTCCCTATATATTTTATATGCTATGTTCAGCATTTAAACAAAAATTACCATGTATACAAAGACATGAAATCAAAAGGAAAATGAATAATATAAATAGACCCACAGGAGATCCCACGTATTCGCATTATAAGACATGAACTTTAGGGACACATGGGTGGCTCCAACATTTAAGCATCTGCCTTTGGTTCAGGTCATGATCCCAGGATTCTGGGATCAAGTCCTGCATTGGGCTCCCTGATCGTGGGGAGCCTGCTTCTCCCTCTGCCTGGTGTTCCTCATGCTTGTTCACTCTCTAGCTCTCTCTCTAGGCAAATAAATAAATAAAATCTTAAAAGAAAAATAAAAGACATGAATTTTTAAATAACTGACTAATATGTTCCCCCCAAAATACATTACAAATGGAGAATTTCACCACAGAACTGAAATCTCTCAAAACAGATATTCTAGATCTCTTTTAAAAGCTAAAATAACTGATGGGCATCTTGGTGGCTCAGTTGGTTAGACGTTGGACTCCAGATTTTGGCTCAGGTCACAATCTCAGGATCAAGAGATCAAGCCCCACACTGGGCTCTGCACTCAGTAGGGAGTCTGCTTAGGATTCTCTCCCTCTCCATCTGCCCCTCCCTGCCCCTAGTCTGTCTCTCAAAAAAAAAAAAAAAAGCTAAAATAACTGAAATATTCATGGCTGTTAACAAAAGACAGACACAATTGAAAAAAGAATTAGTAAACTAGAATACGGATGGTAGAAATACTTTTTTTTTTTTTAAGATTTTATTTATTTACTTGAGAGAGAGTCCATACAAGTTAGGGGAAGGGACAGAGGGAGTGAGAGAGAAGCAGACTCCCAACTTACCAGGCAGCCTGATGTGGGGTTTCTATCTCAGGACCCTGAGATCATGACTTGAGCCGAAGGTAAGATGGTTAATTGACTGAGCCACCCAGGCATCCCGATGGTAGAAAATATTTTAACTGAAGCAAGAAAGGAAATTAAAAAGGATGGAAAATGCAGAAAAGAACATAAAAGATAGATGTATGGAATATGGTGAAAAGATCAAGGCACAAGTAATATATGAAAAGACAAGTGCTGAGAATTTCCCAATATGTATAAGAATCTCTAGAAACCCCACACAAAATAAATTCAAATTAAATAACACCAAGGCACAGTGAAATTACTGGAAAAACAAAAGAGAAACTTATAAAAGCAGCTAAATGAGAGGAAAAATATATTATCATCAAAGGAACAACCACCAGATTGACATCTGGTTTTCAACAATTAACACCAAAAAGAACAGATTATCATCTGTAAAATACTGAAAGAAAACAATTACAAACCTAGAATTCCCAACTGAGCAAAAATAGTGGGCAATGAAATAATACAATAATAGCTAATTAATCTAAAATAAGCAAGAAATGAGGGGAGGGAAAGGCATAAAACTGGCAGGACAAATAGAAAACAAAATTATAAGATACTAGGTATAAAGCCAAAGGTATCATCAACTACATTAAGTGTGAATGAACTAAATACTCCCAATAAAAGACAAAATTTTAGAATGTGTGGGTATAGATGCATACATATAAACCATACACTGCTTTCAAGGGACACATTAACACCTATTTTGAGAAAAAAAATGCACAATAAATAAAAATGGAAGTGAAAAGGAGGAGAAGATAGGGATGATGAAGGAAGACTTACTTCACTGGGTGGGACTGGCATTGGACAGTGACAATAAATCATAGCCCTCTATCTTCAAATATAGAAACAAAAGAGGAATAAACACAGAAGTCAGATAGATGAGGATTAAAACATGAGCTTTACAACTAATAGAGTGAATTTGAAAACAGAGCTTGTCCAGCAGTCACATTTGGGCTTCTTATGTATCAACCTTTCCTACAAGTCTAGACCTTGGGATCCCATTTAACAGGAAGTCCACACAGCTGACATGGATCCATCCAGGTATAAGAAGAGCTTCACTAGAGCTCTTCAAGTGGGGCCTCAGAGAGTAATGCCTCCAAATGTCTGCCTAGAGATGGTTCCCAGCCTCAGCTGCATAGGAGAATGAACTGAAAAGCTTTAGATATCAGACTACTGAAAAAGAATATGCAAAGGCAGGACTTAAGTATCTAATTTTTTTTTTTAAGTGATTCTACTGTGTCTCTAAGGTTGAAAACCACTGAATAAGGGAGGCATGGGGCCCACCTGAGGTGTGTCTACTATAAGAAAGATGGCACAGACACAGAGGAGAAGACATACATCTTCCAAAGAGCATGAACCTAAAAGAAGAAACAAAGGGGCTGACCCATAAATACATAGTTTCTTTTCTTAATTTCTCTGCATAGATAAAGTCTTACATTTCCCTTGGGGAGAAATAGGCAGATGATTTGGAAAGGGCAGAATTATCTTCCCAGTTCTGTGCTCTTCTCAGGAATGGAGTTAAAGTTTCTTTGTATAATTGTGAGGTTCAGGCAACAGGTTTGCTCTTGTGGTTGATGTGACTTTCAAGCTGGGCCTTCATAGAGAAATTTGCACATAAAAAAATTGGAGGAACAGGAAAAAAAAATGGAGGAAGAGGGATAAAGGAGAATTTGGAAGGAAGGTTTTTTTCTCTCTCAATGTTTTCAGTGATTTTCTGGGCAATGAAAGAATGATTTTTTTTTTTTTTAATAGACTCCACACCCAACATGGATCCTACATGGGGCTTAAAACTCAAAACCCTGAGATCAAGACCTGAAATGAAATCAAGAGTCGGATTCTTAACAGACTAAGCCACCCAGGCATCCCTGAAAGAATGATTTTTAACAGTACTAAGTATAGAATAAACAAATTACCTAAATTACAAGTTGGCTGAAATATGTCTTTCTGAGCTCAGGACCTTCAGCGACTCATCCTTTAGATCACAGGCTCTCAGCATTCTCCGATCCTACAGACAGATTTAAGTTCCCCTGCCATAGGTTCTCATGAGACCCAGAACAATCTAGAATCCTGTATTAGTGATTATCTGGTTAATGTCTGGTTAATGAATTCAATGAGGACAGAAGCCAGATCTGTTTATTCTTCATTAGATTCCAGGCTCCGGTCATCGTTGTTCCAGGTCTGTCGAATAACAGTCCCAGGCCATTCACTGGCAGCAAAAGTTGCTCAAAGTGGCAGATAAGGAAAGAATTTTTTTAAAAAAAGAGGTGGCTGGTGACTTCGTTAGAATTGGGAGTACCAGACAGCTTGAAAATGAAAATCAGATAAGGCTGCCAGTCTTTGCACAGGGCTGAGTTGTCTGTTCTCACCCAACACAATCGGCCATAGTGTAAGCACACCCGCCACCAGTCAAGAGACCTGTATAAGGGGCGCCTGGATGGCTCAGTGGGTTAGGCCTCTGCCTTCAGCTCAGGTCATGATCTCAGGGTCCTGGGATCAAGCCCCACATCAGGCTCTCTGCTAAGCGGAAGCCTGTTTCCCCCTCTCTCTGTCTACCTCTCTGCCTACTTGTGCTCTCTCTCTCTCTCTCTCTATTAAGTAAATAAATAAAATCTTGGGAAACAAAAAAAGAGAGAGACCTATATAAGACAAGATGATTCTAGAATAAGACCTCAAAAGACCATCTCCAGTCAACTTCACTCAGCCAGGGCACAGGCTCGGCCGAATAAGGGGAAAAATAAATAAAGATGTCCAGAAGATTCTTCCTGCTCTAACGCCTCAGCATAATAACCAACACCTATTCCAAATAATCATTTTTCTGGATAACAGTCTGGGGCATGACAGTAACCATGAGGTTAACTACCCGATCTTGAATTCAAAGGAGGAAAATGTGGCTAACTCTATGTCAAATAAACACAGGGCACCAAACTCCCTGGTAAATGCTGCCTTCAAACAACTGCTCGGTTCAGTTGCACTGCCTTGGCTCTTCTGAAAAACCGTCTCTGCCTGGGCTACCCAAATGATAAGCCGCATCCTGGGAAAGAATCATGCTCCTGAATCTTGGGGAATATTTATGAAAGCAAATGCAGGGAACAAATAAATTCAGTGATAGAAAAACAATACCCAGCTCTCTTCCACGTTGCCCTGGGCAAATCTGTTGCTTAAACAATAACAACAGGATCTAATCAGTAAAGCTCTCGGTTGCCAAAATTATACAAGCAACTCGCCTATTTAAAATGTCACATTTCCCCATCTGATATAAATACCTGCCGTCTGCTCACATTCCGAAAGTGTAATACAAATTAGGCCCAAACTAAAATCTACCTTGGCACATACTAATTTTTTTTTTTTTTCCCTTTCAAATGACCTAGATCTTGTATTATAAAAACTGTGAAGCCCTGGTGGTCTTTTCAGTAATTGGAATAGATCAGTGAAGCCTGGATTGCTTTTCAGCTCGGCCTGTCCACATTATTTTACACGTGGGATGGGCTTAACTAGCTCATTCTCTCTATAGAGACCTGGTTCAGCCTCAGCAGCCTCTTACACAACACCACTGCAACACTGCCTGCTATCTGATTGCTGGGAAAATCGTAGTAGTGAGCGGTTTTTATGCTACTGAATAGATCTGGTAATAAAACAAAACAATGCAATACAACACACAGCTTGAAAAATATTTAAAAAAAAAAAAAAACAATGTGGAAATAATAGAAAAGGTAAAAAGGCTAATCTGAAAGACTAATATAACCATAATCAGATTTGTTGCCTATGTAGGTTTATGCCAGTATACAGATTTTCTCATTAATGCCAAGAAGCAAGAAATGTATAAGCCATGAAAAAATACCCAACCTGTACACTTTGGTGCCTTCTATAAAATTAAATTTATATTGCAAATGTACTACATGCAGACCGGAACCATTTGTCTTCCTTGGACACAGACAGCTCTATCAAAATCCCCTGGGTAGTGGTAAAAAATGCTGTCACCAAACACCTTTGGAATTAGACTCTCTCTTAGGAACAGGACCCAGGAATCTGCATTTTCAACATCTCCTGTTCCCCCCCGAAAAGTGTGCTTGCTCTGCAAACCCAGCTTCCTGATAAGTCCTTAGCTATCCCTTCTGATCCAATCAGACCCCCTAAGCTGCTCACATAGAGAAATTCAGAGCTGCCTGGGGTTTTATAGTTAAGAGAACCTCTCCCTGGAGCTTGTGATTCCTTTAGATCTCTGATCTCACTTGAACCAAGTTAAGTAAGGAAAAATTCCGCACAAAGTCTAGTGGTTAATAGAGGGCAGAAGAAACAATACATTCAACGGAGTAATGTGATGTTTGGAAGCCGAATAAAAATGTGAACTGCTTCCAATCTCGAAAGCCTCTCAAATACGGGCAACCAGAGAAGCCAGAGCCATCCACAAAACACCACCACCGAGCACTGTCACTTCTGTGTGATTATAAACAAATCTCCTTCCCCAATCATCAACACCAGCACCCATGTTTATGATTACCTAAAGCCTATAACCAACAATTCAACAGCAGCAACCAAACCCCCAAGGAAAATAGCCCCTTCCCTAATATTCACTATCAACTTTGAGATATTCTTGCATATTAAATTAGGAATGAGAATTTTCAAAACAAACAACTCTAATTTTGAACATATTTCAAAGGTCTTTTGAGCAACAAAGGATCCCTGTGTTTACACAGTAATGTCAAGGAGGAAAGGAAAAAGGCCTCATCTGCATAAATATCATTGGACTGGCATTAAGCCTCTCCCAGTCCAGCTCAACGGGAAAAAACGCCCCAAAGAAACATTTACAATATGTCTTTAGTCTTTAGTGTTTGGCTTATCTATTTAATAAACACTTATGAAAGTCAAGATTTTGATTTTATTTTTTATTTTATGATGAATTCTGCTATTTTTATGATCAATTGCTATATGATGTTATTTCTCAAAAATAACTCAATTTACATGGCGCTTCTAAGATATAAAGAGTATGACTCAACTGGCGCTCCTTGAGAAAATTATCCAAAATTCAACCATGTGGAGGCATGTCGGTGGGGGGGACACCTTTATTTCATTTTAGACCAAAGACTTCACAACCTTCATCAGGCTTTGACCTTTCGGCTAAAATCTTTGTTACTGAAAAAGAAATCGCAGGACTGTAGTTTTCTCTAAGTCAGGGAAGGCGCAAGTAGGGCTTGCCAAAAAGAAAAAAAAGAAGAAGAAAAAAAAAGAAAAAGCTATCTAAAGGTCTTAATTGTAGTTTCTGGAAAGAGGTCAAGCAGTATAGAGAGGAAACAGAAAGCATACCCTTACTCATTTGGGGCTGAGTCTCTTCATCCACATCCAAATCTTCTAAATCTAGGAAATTGTCTACCTAGAAAAGGATTAACATCATTGTTATGTATATTAGACCTAATGAAAAAGTGCAATTAAGAATCAATGAATCCACTTCCACAGCATTCAAAGTATGCAACTGAATCCACTTTTCTCATTAACTTTTGAGTCCCAGCTAAAGGTCTTTGTGTTCACTGGGTTTTAAGAGACATAAGAAAGAAGCAGTAAATTTGGAAGTTGGCCTGGATTTTGTAGGCACCATAGTACGATCTCTATACTGAAAGGGAAAGAACAGTCTGAGGAGTTTTTGAAAAGGGACTTTGTTCCCAGATTCTCTGCCAGGATATATACCACTGCCGAGACAGTCCAAAACAGTCTCTGCTTTTTGTTCTCATTTTATTGCTTTTGCTTCTCAAGCAAATGATGGTGGTGGGTCTGGCTATTACCATAACGGGCTTTTCACTCTACAGAGTCAGAGAGAAGAAACTAAAGAAAGCAAAAGAGAAAGGTTCATTCGAAACAAAAATCATCCTGCCCCAGGTAAATCACAAAAGAGGTGAGCGGGGCCAAAAATCAAGTGTTCTCTCTTTCGAGCAAATAAAGCTGAAAATTACTTCAAAGGTAAAAAGCAGAGCAAATGACCTTTACAGCCACAATAGCAGCATTTCAATGAAAGACTATCCCACGTGGAATACCGCTTTCCACAGCAAGCTGACAATGAGACATTTCATATTAACAAAATGGTAACATTTCAGACACGAACTAATTCATCTCAGGTGAATATCGAAGAGTGTAAATAAGAAAATGATTACACCACCGGCACAACGGAGACCTAGCAGAGTAAAGGCATAATGTCGAAATGCCTTTTATGCTCATGACCTAAAACGTGTTCATAACAAAATACCATAAAATTACAAATTTAGATCTCCTAAGTGGAATTCAAAACATAGCCTAGGTCTTTCTTCCCCTAGGTCTACACCCCAGACCATGGCTCTTACATATGAATTGCAAATGGTAGCTTCCACTGCTTGCACATACATAACTGCGGTTCTTTCCTGGCATCCAAGTGACAGCAAAAATTTATCTTCCCCACGATGGTTTTAGTGCCAAAACTGCTATATTGTCATTTCTCTTGATGGTGTATGTTCAGGGTGACTGGAGTCATGTTTCTGTACTAAAGAACCCATTCCATTTGCTAAGCTTTGAGGAAGAAAGATCTGGAACCCAGCCAACCGAACATAGTTTAAGATAACACCAATTAAAAATCATATATATATATGAAAGAGAGAGACAAAATCTACTAAATTCTCCAATTTTGTATGAGAGACCGCAAATGGGTCCTTTGGGATTTTTTGTTTTGTTGTCAATTTTTTGTATTCTTTGCCATGGAAGAAAACTGAATCATCCCTTACCTTCACCTTTCCAGCCCGATTCAGATCACCTTGAAAGGAACTGCCAACTTTTTGGCCTTCATCTATCACTATCTGGGGGAAAAAAAAAAAAAAAACATGGTGAGGACATCTTGATGAGAAAATGAAACAACCAAAAATAAAGGAGCTGATCTTGTAGCCCTTCAGGCTATAAAACTCCCGTTCCGGTTTTTGTTAATTAGCTATGCATGATGGACCAGATCCACTAAACCATAGTAGTGGTCAGGGAATAGTTTTCAGGAGGTCTGACTTCTACTTGTGCCTCTAGACTCATCCACAGAATAACCTAGAGTAAATTACTTAACCTCAGTTTTCTCATGTGTAAAATAGGAACACTCCCCACCTCATTACCCCAGCTCCCATCCCACCCCAATGAACCTCTCAAGGACAAACGAGAGAATGCTAATACAACATTTTCAAGTTATTAGGAAACAATATCATTGAACAATTTATTGCCTCTCCACATGCTGGTTAAAGACTCAACAGAAAATGCCATTCCAACTGCCAGTGATAGCCCCTATAAAATGAATCCTCTAGGGGAAAAAAAAAAGTTCTGACAACACCTGGGTGGCTCAGTTGGTTAAACATCTGCCTTCGGCTCAGGTCATGGCCCCGGGGTCCTGGGATCGAGCCCTGCATCAGGCTCCCTGCTCAGCTGAGAGCCTGCTCTCCCTCTCTCTCTACTGCTCCCCCTACTTGTGCTCTCTCTCTCTGTCAAATAAATAAATAAAATCTTTTTTAAAAAAAGAAAAAGTTCTGGTCCCATAATCATCTCATTGGATGTAAGTTCTGGAATTAAAAAACTGTAGGCCTCTGCCATACAGAAACACTTTTCTAACACAGAGACTCATATGAAACCACATCTCACATACAATTTTGTCCACGATAACACAGGAAGACATGATGAGCTAGAAAATAGAAACTGGGGCACCTGGGTGGCTCAGTCCTTAAGTGTCTGCCTTCAGCTCAGGTCATGATCCCAGGGTCCTGGGATCGAGCCCCACATTGGGCTCCCTGCTCAGCAGGAAGCCTGCTTCCCCCTCTCCCACTCTCCCTGCTTGTGTTCCCTCTCTCGCTGTGTCTTCTATCAAATATAAATAAAATCTTAAAAAAAAAAAAAAGAAAGTAGAAACTCAAATGTTGTAACAAGTACAACAGCTTCCACTAGGGTTCCTTGAGAGTTAAAAAAAAAAAACCATAGCTAAGGAGAATATAAATATTGTCTATTAAGTCTTAAAAATTAGGAAGAAAGCATCCAATATTTAATAACTAAATCTTGGAAAAAATAAGATAACAGATGAATCCAGAGCACATAATAGAAACTCCCATTTCACACAGAGAATTATAAAAAGGAATTCTTTTGTCCCAAATAGAGAACAAGCTAAAATATGTAAATAATTACAAGAATTTTTAGATGGCAGTTCCTTAAAGGAACTTATTAAAAACTTGGGGCTAACCAAGTTACCCTCATAAACACTGGCTGCTGAAATCATAAAATGTAATGATGATTTTTGGGGGTGCCTGGGTGGCTCAGACAGTTAAGTGTCCAACTCTTGGTTTCAGCTCAGGTCATGATCTCATGGGTCCTGGGACTGGGCTCCAAATTGGGCTCTGCACTTTGTAGGGAGCCTGCGTGAGAGTCTCTCCCTCTGCCCCTCCCCCAACTCTCACACTTACACACTCTCTCGAATAAATAAATAAATAAATCTTTTTTAAAAAGGAAAAAGGAATATAATAATGATTCTTAATAAAGTTTTCCAATGGCACGCCTTCCAGAATTAAGAATCTGAGTTACTGATCCAATAACTGTCCAATGTTTCTTATGTTTTTACAGTTTCTTTCTCTTTTTAATTCATAAAGAATGCTCTTTTTCCTGTTTCTATAAATGTGCTATGACATTACCTGTTCGTCTTCTGAACATTGTGATGAAGTACGAAGAAAGACGGCTTTGTTTCTAAGATGATGATCATTTGGTTCATTTTCATGAGCAAATTTTACTGAAGGAAATATGTTTTCTGAAGAATCAGTTCCAAATGCTCCTCGTTTGGTCACATTATCCTCTGAAATGATAAGTTACACATTAGAAAATACACACCACACCCAGTCTTGCTTATTTTGCATTTCCTGAGTCTTTCTTCCAAACAATAACAACAACAAATGTTCTTCAAAATCTACAAGCAGAATGCTTGAGATACTAAGCACTCTGAACTTTATAAAATTTTTTCTAAAAATGCATAGAAAGATAACACTATTTCATTCACTTTTCAACAAATACTAAATGCTTACTATTATACCCAGCACTGTTCTCAGCCATTGTTAAAAGGTCAATGAAGTATGGTATTTGAAAAACTCTTAGGCATTAATTATCTCGTTTTTTCCCTAAATTTGAAGGGAGGTTTTCCTTATATGGAAGCAATGTATGGGTGATTTTATAAAGTTTTTAAGAGAAAAAATTAAAATTAGAAATAATTCTACAAAACAGAAAAGCTCTAACAATTTTTTTCAATGGCTATTTTTCTCATATTTTATCTGTGGATCCATATACTTCTAAAAAGCAATGTTTGACTATCTTTGACTATTTAAAACTATAAACAATTAATACTTTTGTACTAAATCTATGCATATTCATGATTATGTTCTTAGGATAAAGAAAGTCTAAGATTAATCCTAAATTAAGAGATTGAGAAAATTATGATAACATGATACCATTAACAGAAATGTGGGGGATAAATTCGGATGAGAGATAATGAATTAAGCTTTGATCATGTTCATTTGAAGTGCCAGTAGAAATTGTGAGGGAAATGTCCCAGAGGCAGCTGCAAATGTAGGCTAAAATGTGGGAGAGATATCACAGCAATAGGTAAATATCTGCTAAAAATCACACTGAGATAATGGTTTAAGCCATAAAACTGCTTCCTATATTAGAATTAATAATCAGGGTTAACATTTATTGAGTGTCAGATACTCTTTTATGAGCACTCAAAAATCTCATTTAAAGCCCACAACAACCCTATAGGAAGTTACCATTAGTATCCCCATTTTACAGATGAGGAAACCAAGGCCTACAGAGAAGTCGAGTAACTTACTCAAAGTTACATGGCTAGTGGGGCACCTGGGTGGCTCAGTGGGTTAAAGCCTCTGCCTTCAGCTCAGGTCGTGATCCCGGGGTCCTGGGATCCAGCCCCACATTGGGCTCTCTGCTCAGCGGGGAGCCTGCTTCCCTTCCTCTCTCTCTGCCTGCCTCTCTGCCTACCTGTGATCTCTATCAAATAAATAAACAAAATCTTAAAAAAAAAAAAGTTACATGGCTAGCAAATAGCACAGTGGGGATTTGAAGTCAGGCCTTTAGACTCAGAATCCACACTCCCAACCACAGTGTTATGCCAACTAGAGTAATATAGCAAATAAAGGCAAAGAGTCCTTAGAAAACAGAAGAATGAAGCAGAAAAAAGACAAAGAAAAAAATCCTGGAAAAGAGAGAAAGAAGAAAAGTTTACAATAGCACCAGAAGAACCAAGGGTGCATGGTACATTCCAAAAGCAGAAGTGGCTTTGCTAGAAATGACCAGAGCAACTGCGGGAATCCATGTAGTGATCACCAGAAGAGTGATAAAGAGATTCAAAAGAGGTCAAGTGGCAGAAATCAAGTAACAGGCAGATTGGAGAACCCTGTTCCATCTCCTTATGGTACTCCACCATGAAAAAGCTCCAGGGTCACAAGGACTGTCTGATCTGTGAGCTTTGCAGGCAGGGATCTAACTAAAGGGGTTACAAGACAGCCTAACCCAGCCCAGTGGCCGTGCTTGTTTCTCTTGAGCTGTTAATTGCACAGCTTCAGAGTTAGTGAGATTCTTGTTCACAGCCGGGTGCAACTCCAGAGTCCTTTGTTCACTTCCTTCTACCCCATCACTGGCAGAGCTAAGACGTGTGGGGGTATCTATAGGACATGAACACAGAGATACTGTTGGAGCACAAAGGTAAGGTAACCTAGTCCATAAGCCAGCGAGGGAAAATGCAAACACTAACTGCACCACTTTCTCTTTAAAAAGAATTAAGAAATAACACAAGTTCAGGCCAGCTCTCCCTACTGACTCGGGCACCAACATCTGTGACTCCTAATGCTTTCCGCTGGCACAGTAGAAACTCTAATGTGAAGCACTAGTCTTGGCAGGGGGCAGGGGAGGATAAGAGGGGTAGGAAGGGGGAGAGTGAGTGAGGTAATGGGAGGGTTGCCGAGAATACTGCTGGAGTAATCGACAACAAAAAATGCTCTTCAAAATCCACAGGCTGAATGCTTGAGGTACTACAAAAGACCAGAGAAGTGAGGTAGAGATGGTCATGGGACTTCTCCTCCTGGACTTCTTTTACAGCCACAGAGGGGTCCTACATCAGTCCTAGGGCTAAGATAAGCGATGGTAGCAGGGTAGAGGGAGATAAGCGTAGAAACAGGAGGAGTTCCTCAAATTCCGTCAAAGTTAGAGGCAAGAAGACTTCCCGTGACTACCTGTCATTCTTCCTTAGTGCACTGTTCTCATAGGAGGTAGAAGTTTCCCTTCTCCCTGCTTATCCTTTATGTCTAGCACAATCTCAATCTAGTATTGACTAAGAAAACACTATGTCCCAGCACACTGTTGTAATAGTCTATTGACTCAAGAACCTGAAAAGCACAGCGATGTCTGGGAAGAACAGATGCTCTGTAAGGACAAGCTCTATTTATTCTCATAATCACTCAATGTACACCTCTGCCATTTTCAATAAAACACGTAGGTTATTTGACAGATAACCCGATGAAACTCCTTTGAAATAAAAAGCAATGTATCACAAAGTCCCAGGTTCTGATACCGATGTTGGACTATTGTTGGGGTCTCAGATCTAACAAAATATTTGGCTCATCCTTTTAAAACTTTATTTTGTAAACATAAAGCTTTCATTTAAAAAATACCAGAAGATTCAGAAAAGAATGTGTTCTCTCTCTGACAGAACCTATAGTTGAGGCCTCCTTCCTGAGCCTTGAAAATTGTTTCACAAGAATATATACTCGATCGCTCCAAAGACCCAGAAGTGCTTCTCAAAAAGGCTTTTATCATTTTTTCTGAAAAAGCAGCAAAATGTAAATCTCTTGGCAAAATAAAATAGGAAAAAAAGTTTTTTTTTTCAATATGATAATGTCAAAATGGCAGATGTTGGCACAGCCCAGAATCCCAAGTGGCCTAAAGCCTGATCAGAGAGCCAGGTGCTGCCTCCTGGAGTTATCCTGGTGGCCTTCCAAACGTACCACCCAAGTGTCCGTCTCATCTCCTTCTGTTTCTGTGTTCCATTGAGCCCTTTTCCCCCTGTCATCTTATCCCTAATGTTCCTTGCTTTGAAATAAGTGTCAGACATAATACACTTTAGAAATCTAGCAGCAATATTTCAGAGCACAAGTAGGTTACTGAGACCTGAAAGAGAGTTTCTTTGGGTATTTCTGAGTCAAAACTTCAATACAGATGAAACAAAGGCTTTTTGTTTTGTTTTGTTTTGTTCTGTTTTTTTCCTCTCCTAAAGGCTGCATTATTCTGAAGCAATGGAATTTCAATTTTCTTTTGATCCCAAACAGACCAGCTTCCAACGGTTCTCCCTTTCAAGGCCACCCACTAGACCCACCGTGTCTAATTTCACTCCTTGAAAAGATTTCACTCCTTGAAAAGGTCAAAACCACAGATGCCTCAATAAATTAAACACTGATCACATATTGATTGCTATAGCTTCCGGATGAATGTGACCGCTTTCAGAGAACTCCATTTTTAAAGAAAAAAAAAAAAAGTTTTAAAAATTCAAATCCATCCATACAAAAGTCAGATTAGACTAGACCCCAAGTGCAGAGAACCATCACTGCACTGGCAGGAGAGTTTTCACAAATCAACACAACCAGCATCAGAATTCATGACCAAATTCCGACAACAACCTCCAGTGTCTTTACTTCCGCACCAGGGTCAGTGGTAATATGAATCAAGAGCATGTTCTCAGTAGTGAAGAGATATTGACCATGTGGCTAGAAGGAAAGAAAAATTCTTGGGGGGCAATTCTGTGCAACACTGGATATTTACAAAAACCCTTCTGCAAAGAGAATAGGGGCTAAGCAATCATGCTTATAACAAGGTTGGGTACTTTGAAAGTCAGGGGGTGATTTTCACATTATATTCCTAGCCTGGAGCAATGTTTCTCTGGACAATAATATTTGCTCTTGATTTGTCCAGCCAAACTACTTCACGCCACTGCTTCTTGATCACATGCTCCTTGGTATCTGGCCTCCCCTGGAGCAATAGTCGTTAGGATTAAATAAGCAATTTAAAAATCAATCAATCATAAATCAGAATAAATCCAAAGAAGCTAAATTCAGCAGACAAATGTTTTGTCTAAATTCCCTTCGCAGTGTTCTGAATTCCAACTGTTTTATGTTCTTCATTTGAAAGGGCACAGGGAGGAGAGGATTACCTCAGCCTGGCCAGTCAGGAATAATTGTGCTTTCCCCGAGGCTGGATGATAATTGACTCATTATTCACAGTCATAGCTCTCAAGCTGCCAAGACACAAATGCACAACCCTGGCCCGGAAAAAAAAAAAAATGTGTCAAAGCCCAAGATGAGGGGCACAACAGCAGTAAGTTAAAATTGTTGAAACATCCAGTTTTAGGTACTCATAGAGAGAAAAATGTGAAGAGGGTGTAAAGTGGTTGAAAGTTGATTTATGGGAAGAAAATCCGAGTGGCAGTTGAGTTATACAATCCATTCAATCTGGAAAATTATACTCCAGGCATCAACTATATGCAAGGTGACAAAGATGGGGAACCCCAGTCCCTGCCCTTACAGAGTTTATACACCAAGAAGTTAACCCAAGTATGCCAACCACCAGAAGAATACAACCATGGAAGACAATGGAAGGGAGTCCAAAGTAAGAGAATGGCAAAACCATAACAGGTTTGGGAGAATCATAAGAGGCTTCACATAGGCATGGAGCGTCTGAGTTGGGCTTTGAGAGACCACAACAAATTTCAACAGGCAAGCACTGCTGAGGTTATCCCATAGAGGGAAAATGGCATGAACAAAGCCCCCAAAATGGGAAAGCAAAGCCCCTGAGGAAGAGTCACAAAGTATTCCAGGAAGATGGGAGCACATGCGCTATGACACATGGAAGGGCTGATATTTGGAGAGCCTGACAAAAACTCTGCAGTTTATCTAGGCCTTGGAGAGTCACAGTTAGAGCTATGCTCTAAGGAGAGGAAATGGGTAGAATGGAGCATTGTAGACCAGACACTGGAGTGAGCAATAGAAAGTCGAGGTACTAATCCAGGTAAGAATTAAAGGGACCCTGAGCAAAGGATTTAAGAAAGAACTCCCTTTGTGAGTTCTTTTTCCATCTCTGAGACAGAAATGAAGACATTATCTCCAAGTGGTTATATTTCCTCCCTGTAGATAACTCAGAATATTCACCTTATCTTCCCACTGTAATCTGTACTATTCTTCTAATTTGGCACACCCTAAGTAACTTTTTTTTTTTTTTAAAACAATCTCTGTCAAGATGGAAGTAGATAATACAGCACGCTTGCAACCTGTGAAATGGGTTACACTTTGGTGCAAAAGAGGCTACACATGTCACCCCACAAGATAAGCTCACCTTCCCAGTGGATTCCACCACGCAAGTGAGGTGGCCCGCGGAAGCAGCAGATATGGCACATCTGAACAGAGCTTTCCTTAGCTCCCAGAATCCTTAACAGGGTGACCGCCGCTGCTGACACTGTCTACACAAGGTAGGATCTTATCACACCCAAGAAGTTCCTTTCTTTTTCTATCACAATCCTTACCTACTTAAAACTTCCCAGTCTATGCACACACACTTTATTTTCTTAGTCGGAAATATGAGGACAAACAAACAGGTCTCTCCTCATTCTCGAGCCAAATCCAGAGTCACAAGGCCATAGACTCACCTAGTGAAAATCTTACAATAAACATCTAAGTATCCATGAAGAGTAGCTCTACTTCTCCATTACTGACGTATAATTTACAAAATTCACTTATTTTAAATGTACAATTCAATGATTTTTAGTCAACACAGACTTGTGCAACCATCACCACAATTAAATCTTTAGGTCACTTCCTTCACCCCAAAAAGGTCTCTGGGGCACATCTATAGTCACTCCCCGTTCCTACATCTAACTGCAGGCAAACCATACCACTAATCTACTTTTTGTAGCTATAGATCTGCCTTTTCTAGACCTTCCATATAAATGTAATCATACAATATGTGGTCTTTGAGCCTGACTTTTTCACCTAGCACACATCTCTGAGCTTCACCCGTGGTACCATATATCAGTACTTCGCTCCTTTTTATCTACTGTGTGGAGAGATACCATTCTGTTTTTTCCATTCACCAGCGAATGGACAATTGGGGGGTTTCCGCATCTTGTACCCCCTTGATTCTGAGGCTGAGTTTGATCAAGGACCACTACTGCTAACCCAATTCTGTGCTGTGCCACTACAGGATGAAGCCAAAACAAAAGACAAGGACAGAGTTCCAGCCTCCCTCCACACCCAGACAATGGGAAGAATGCACATACTCAGGGAAGCTAAAACTCTCTCATCATCTCTCTTCACATGGTCACAGCCCTAGAATGAGGCCACTCTATTACGTGGTCCTGTTTTCTTCAAATTTATCTGAAGTCACCTGAAACTACCTTTCTTATTGTTCATTGTCTACCTCTTCCCAGTAACATAAGCCTAAGGAAAGCAGGGACCTCTTGGTCAGGAAATTACTCACAGTTCCTGAAAAGGAAAATATTCATTCTCCACTCCAAAGGGCATGTAACATTTAAGACTGAACATAGAGTGATGCTCAACCCTTCAACCAGGGAGTTCACTGTGTGAGCTTAGCTGGAAAATTCAAGGAAGAGTTAAGAAAGTTATAAGATGGTCAGCTCCGCTCAGGTCATGATCTCAGAGCCCTGCACTGGGCTCTCTGCTCAGCAGGGAGCATTGCTTCCCCCTCTTTCTGCCTGCTGCTCTGCCTACTTGTGATCTCTCTCTCTGTCAAATAAATAAATAAAATATTTAAAAAAAAACAAATAAATAAATAAAATCTTAAAAAAAAAGGAAAGAAAGTTATAAGACATGGCCTTTGTCTATGAAAAACATATAATTTATTCTCTTAAAACTTGTACTCACTCAAAGGCACAACATTTTGCATATCTTTCAGCCAGCATTTCCATGTCTAAGAATTTATCCAAAAGAAATAATTAAGTATGTGGGCAAAGATTTCACTACAAAGCCAAAAATGTCTAATATTTTCCCTTGAAATTTTTTACTTAATCAAGGCCTCAAATTTTTGCATATCTTTGAATTTCCATGTGTAAAAATGTATCCAAAGGCCATAAATAAGAAGGGTACAAAGAAAAAAAAAGCGTACAAAGATGTAGCTACTGAAAAAAATAAATAAATAAGGCCAAAAGCATTACTAGGAACCTACGAGGCTAGCCATGTCCACGCCTCATCTGCCCTCCATACCCTCTGACCTCAGCTCCCCCTCTCACCCTTGTTCCTGCCACTCAGGCCACACTGACCTCTTCCCTGCTTCTCAACCAGGCCCAGTGCTGCTGTCACCAGGCCTCCACACTGGTTGTTCCCTTGGCCTCAAATGCCTTTCCTTCAAGAATCCACGGGCTTTCTTCCATCAGCTCCTTCCAATCTTCACTCACATTTTACCTTCCCAAGGAGGCCTAACAGCATCATTCTACTTAAAAATGCAACCCTATACCTCCCCACCAGCACTCATGACCCTCAGATCCTGCTCAGTATATTTTTTTGTCTTTACCAGAACACTTACTATCTTCTAACACAAATATTTTTCTTACTTATTATGTTTACTGTTCATTGCTCTCTCCCCCTGCTAGGATTCAAATTCCCTGAAGGGTAATGACCTTTGTCTCTTTTGGTCACTTATGTGAGCATTACTTGGCACACAGTAGGTGTTCAATAAACATTTACTAAATGAATGAGGATAGACAATGCAACATCATCTGTAATAGCCAAAAATTGGAAATAACTAAATGTCCAACAAAAAAGAGAATGGCTAAATAAATTATAGCATATCCACACAACTGAATACTATGCAGTCTTTAACAATTCTATTAAATTATCGTATTTATTAATTGGGAAGTTCATAATACATTATGTGAAAAAGCAAGGTACAAAAAGTATGCATAGTATGATATCACTTCTATAAAATAATTATAATAAATTTGCTGAATATATAAATGAATGAAAATATTAGGTTGAGACTTACTATAATTTAGGTACTGTTAATATAAATAAATATAAAAATGTATGTGTGGTTTTTGTATATATGATTATTGAATCATAATAACACATCTATGAAGTAGAGGTTATTATACCCATTTTACAGATGATAACACTGAAACTCAGAGATTCTAAAAACTTTCTCAAGACCACCTCATTAGGAAACGGCGGAGCTCAGATTCAAATCCTGGTTGTCTCTAAGTCCCATGTTCGTAGCTAATAAATGCATCTATACACAAACTAATAGAATAATTCAGCAAGGAAGTATACACCCATGGTTTATCTCTTAGATACAGGATTACAGTTTTATTAATTAGTTAACTGTATACCGCTTTAGTTGTATGAAACAGACACCTCAAGTAAGCATGGCTTAAATGGAATAGAAGTTTATTTCTCTCTCATGCATTAATATAGAGATGCACAGAATCCATAATAACATGGTTATTCTGCTTCCCAGAATTATTCTAGAACCCGGGCTACTTCTTCCTTTCTGCCATCCCTAGGGCACCACCCTTCTCCAACATGGTCCACAACGGTGCACGACACACTCTTGCTCTATGCAAGAGGATAAAGAGGAGAAAGTGTGTACCTCTGTTCCCTTCTGTCATTAGCAAAGGCATAGTTTAAGCTATTATATGAAGGAGGCACCAAAACAGAGCAGCTCAAACAGGAATTTCATTTCTCTCTCAGGTAATAGTTTAGGGCAAGTGGGCAGGCTGTGTTCCATGAGATGGTCCAAGGAAACAGGCTGGTGGGATGCTGTGCCATCCTTGGCACATGGCTTCCATCTCTGTGTCTAAGGATCACTCCCACAGTTGCCTATTTCCAGCTGGGAGAAAAGGATTAAAGGAGTCTAGGCCATGTTTCTTGAAGATATCACCCCAGAAGTTACACATATCAGTTCCCCTCCCTTCTTATTGGCACAAACTTAGGCAAACAGTTATACCCAGCTGCAAGGAGACTCGGGAATGTCATCTTTATTCTGAGGGGTGGTGCAGCAGCTAAAAATGTTACTGCTATAGAAAAAGTGTATTTTTTGTTTGTGTGTGAGGGTGTGTGTGTTCATGCCTCTTTATTTTCTTACTTTCCTACCATGAACAAAAAATAAACTTATCTGTAGAGGTGAAAAGCATTTTATCTAACCAAGTCTCTTCTAATCTTTAATCTAGGGAGAATACCTACAAGCATCTCCTTCCTTCTTAAAAAGTTGTTCTTAGAAATACTAAGAAAAGAATACATATACATACATAATATTTCACATTTACATTTCTTTATATTGTAGACACAAGATTCTTTTAACATTCAACTTTGATGTCCCTTTTTTAAATCCTAGTTATCTAATCATAAAATTTTACATCTCAATAAGTTTTTAAAGTACCTTCATGTATAAAATACACAGCAAAAAAGGTACCAAAGGCACCGAAATTACTGGAGGAACATTTCCTAGAAGTACAGGCGACAACATACCTCCATGCCCATGTGGTCTCCCAACACTGTTGCCTGTGCACTTGCCAATGGCAAAATGCTCATAAAGAACGTAGTTCTTCCAGCAATAACACAAGTAGCCCGATTTTCCCTGTGATGGAATAACTCTGGCCTGTTCACACATGCTCTACAATCCTTCAGACTTGGGACAGAATATACGCTAATCCAAAGCTCACCTTAAAGTTCTGTAAGCAAGTATACCCTGTTCTCCCTATCAGAGATCGGCAAGAGCACAGTAAAATTATTCCTATAACCCATCATTCTATGTCTACTGTCGAAGTTCCTTTTTAAATAATACAAAATGGTGACATTAAACAAAAAAAAAATTATGGTGAAAGTAAAATAATAGTTCTTACTCCCTGGGCAGGGCATGTAGATGATTTCTTCATGAAAGCTATGGACCTTATTCCTAGGAAAATGCAGTACATACAAAAGCAGAGAATTTTATGGAACACACACATTTCCCCCTTCCTCTCCTTGATCTCATTCAGAGCATATTTCTGAAAGTTGGTCCAGAAGTCAAGGCTCCTCGTCCATCCATACACTAGCACTGCTGAACCAAAATTTGGGGACCAATTCCCCAAGAATCCCCATTTTAATAAGCTTATTAAATGATACTTGAGCTAAGACTCCCAAGTAAAGGTTCCTTGGAGTAGAATGCAGAAATTGAGAATTAAAAAGAGAGGGAGGTACAGGCTTCTCATTATAGAATGAAGAAGTCACGGGGATGAAAGGGACAGCACGGGGAGTAGAGCCAATGGAATTTTAATAGTGTTGTATGGTGACAGATGGTAGCTACACATGTGCTGAGCACATTACAATGCACAGAGTTGCTGAATCACTATGTTGTACAACCGAAACTATGTAACATTGTGTGTCAATTATACTTCAATTAAAAAAAAAGATGTAGTATCTGATATCTTTGTCAAAGTATATAAATACCTTTGCTTCAAGGTTCTGTGTAGACATACTATTTAGTCTATCCACCAGAGGCCAGTGTAGGATTATTCCCTGAACAGTGCAGTCTTCACTATACGAGAGACTCTATACATAGATACTACACAATATATACCATACAGAGTTCGTTTTGACTCCACCAAGGGTGTGGACAGCTAACACTGTAAACAATACTTTTACCTTCTTTATACTGTAGATTTAAGATTTTTTTTTACTATTTAACCTTGATGTTTCTCTTTTAAATCATAAATAGTCTCCACAAATAAAACCACACCAGAGTACATCTTTTTAAAACCTACCAAGTACCTTCATGTATATTTCATTGGCTTCACCTCACAACCATATGAGACATACTGAGCAGGCAGAATTATCCCTGATTTACAGATTCAGAGAGAATAAGTGGCAGGCCTGCAGTGTCAAAGAATTAATAAATGCCTGGACCAGGTCTTCTGAATCCTAAGCTCAAAGAGAACCCTCTCCATAACACTGGCCCTGCTCGCAACAGAACGAGAAATAAAAGAGCAGTACACTAAACTCTTCATAAAACCAAATCCCATCAACCTAAAAAATATTCCTTCACCCTGAGATCATACCCTCCTTCTGCCTGCCTACACACAGTGATGCATCAACTTAAAAGACAACCTTTTTTATTCACACAGATTGGAGAAAGTCAGGAAATGCGAGGTTTTTCTACCCTTTTACAAATAAATGCTTTTTAGGAGTTTTCAAACTGCCCAAATTTGCAATAATCCAGGACCAATTCATTGGCATAAAGCATTGGGGCAATGCAAGAACACACTTAAATTGTACATGTCTCTCACATTCCCTCGTTTTTTTTTTTCAGTGCACTTCAGGGTGTCCCTCATTTAAAAAAAAAAAAAAAAAGCTCGAAGTCAAAAAAGGAGGAAAAACAGTCTGAAAAATCTACCCTTCTAATCATTTTGATTGCTCTTTTTTAAACTCATACAGAGGGTTTATTCTAATCTAAAACTGAGTCCCCCAGACCAAAGGCAATATTCTGCATATTGATTTATCAGCACTATGTAAAGAGTGGTTAGTACTAGCTTACCAACTGACCTCTAACTATAGTGTGATTGACTGCTAGTGTGCCTTCACACATCCAGAGCATTTGAAACGCAGAGCACACAGAAATAAGTAAGAATGATGTATCAGACTAGGGACTCTGTCTCGTTCATCTTATATTCCCAGATTTTAAGCTCAATGCCTAAAATACAGCAGGAACACAGTCAATACAGAAATTATTTCAACATTTGCAAGAAGAACTGCAGTGACACTTTAATTGGGGACTAAGCCTAATACCCAGAAATTAGATGACTGGCTACAAGTCACACAAAGCATAATTGATGGAGGAGAGGAGGAAAATGTGGCACTTGATCCACAATCCCTTTTTTCTAATCAGCAATCCATACACTACAAAACCTAAGGCAAAGTCAGGCTAAGCTCAAAAAACACATGAAAATGGTATGATTCTTCTCTGTGTTAAAGAAGCAGTGGGCTTCAAGGAGAACGAGTTAACTGGTGCCACTTAAATCTATCTCATTTGGAGGGAATCCAAGTAGGACGGGGAAGAAAAAAGACACTAACAATCTCAAACTAGACAGACTGTGGTTTGATTGTCATACAAAGAAGATGTGAGTTTGGCTGCGATAAAGTTTCCTGTTTGTATCCCTTTGGGTTTAGCTGACCATTTCAAAGAAAATATTATTGGTCTACGGCTGAGAGATTCCAGATTTGAAAGCCACACACATTTGAATACTGACTCATTCAACTGAATCAAAGGATACAGTCTTAAAACCACCTCAGTTCCAAGCTACATAATTTACTCTTTCTTTTCAAGCGTAACAGTACATTTAACAATGACTAATAAAAATAAAGTCTCAAGTTAAAGACCAATGCATACAAAACAACTGTGCACTCACTCAATATTGTTTTCATCAGCCGCTTAAAGGGTGACTGTGACCATCTTTAAAGTTTCTTTGGCCCCTAGCAGTTTTCTGCTTGTATTTTGTAGAAGTTCAAGATTCCATTTGCCTGGGACACCTGGGTGGCTCAGTCGGTTAAGTGGCTGCCTTCGGCTCAGGTCATGATCCCAGGGTCCTGGGATCGAGTTCAGCATCAGGCTCCTTGCTCCGTGGGGAGCCTGCTTCTCCCTCTGCCTCTGCCTGCCACTCCACCTGCCTGTGCTCTCTCTCTCACTCTAACAAATAAATAAATAAATAAAATCTTTTTTAAAAGACTCCATTTGCCTAAGAAAATTTACCTCTCTCATTTATATCCACACACGAAATATATATAATATATACATGTTGAAAACATATACAGAGAATCAAAGAAAATTATTCTTTATTTGTAGGCCAACCAAATTAAAAAGCTCATAATATTTTATTTCACTGAGAAACAAATTTATTGCAACAAAATACTATGCATTAAAAAATGCTGCCAAAAATAAATTTAATGTTTATAATTCAAAATGTTGTAAATACTTAAACACATTTCCTCTCCTTTATGCAATTACACCTGAACTATAGCAGGCACAGAAAACAAACGATTATCTATGGGCCAAATATTCATGGGTAGAATATGAATCGTAACAACCACAGCTGAACATTTACGCTCATATATCTAAAACAAAATAGATTTATCAGCTCAAAATGCATCGTAATTTGAGGGGAGAAATTTCCTTCTGTCACGAACCAGTGGTTTTCTGTGTTTCCTAATTTGTCAATTTGTTCCCTAAAATGTACTAATTTAGTGATGACAAAAGGAATAGAGAAAAAAAATGAAAATTGCTTAATTACAGTTTACAGATGTTCCCCCAGAGAGAAAGAGTAGGGTAGTGCTGCTGGGGCTGTTTCTTCCACCAGGCTTGGCTCTGCTAGTAATGATTTCACTTTGTTCAATACTTTTTCCTCCTTCAGCCTTCTAGGTGGTATTTGGTACTGTATTTTGATGAAGAAGTCACTTACATATAGCTACTGATATAAAACCAATATAAACCGTATTTCTGTTCAGGGTCCTTGCAGGGCTCCCTAATTCCAATTGTTTCTCCCCTCCTTTGCAAAATCACTGGCAATGTCTGCTTCTCTGTGTGGGGGACTGCATTACCAGAACTGTAGTCTCAAAACTAGTAGAGCCAAATTAGTAAAGAGCCTTATGAATGTAAAAATTCCTGGACCCCTCACTATAGAGCCTCTCATTTAATAAGCCCAGGATAGTGTCTAGAAATCTTTAGTCTTTCTTTCTTTTCTTTTCTTTTCTTTTTTTTTTTTGGAAATCTTTATTTTTTTTTAATTTTTTTTTTTTTTCAATAAAAACCATTTTTTTTTTTTTTTTTCCCTCTTTTTAGCAAAACAAAAAAAAAAAAAAGAGTCAATGAAAAGCTTCGAAGGGGCTTCCTTATTCTCTCCCTTGGGATGCCAGACTAATTAGTGGGGTTTTTTAATCACCTGGTTGCTTTCATTAGCAAGTCCTCCTAGGATGCCTCCTACAACTTTCCCTTGAGGTTAACATCCCAGTGGCCTAGGTCTTCAGTCGAAGGAAGGTGGCTGCTATTTGCTGGGCTGTTTCCACCGTGGGCTTCGCTGTTAAACTCCCATTTCCAAATGTGCCTCCCAAGCAGCCTTTTTTTCCTCCCTCGGTGTGACTAACGGAAAATTAAAAAAAAAAAAAAAAAAAAAAAGGAAAAACAGAAAGACACTGCAAATGGCCTGTGAACTGAAAACACCACTCAATATTCAGTAGGGAATTAAAGTGCCTGATAACAACCGCCCAGAAACTGGGGCGTGCGTGCCACCTGGAAGCAGAAAGCCCGGCCGTTCGCTCCAGCTTCCTCCAGCCGGCGATCTGCCAGTTGCAAGGGTATCAAAACAATGTTAAGCCCGCTGGTCTCTGTCTAATACCCACTGAAAACAACCGCAAAAGGCTACACAGCAAGGATTATTTTTTGTTGTGGTGTTTTCTTTTACGAGTGAGAGAAAGCTGTTTTTTATGCTCCACTGAAATTTCTTTCCTGCTCTGAGATTGCTAAGAGGGCCAGCTGCTTTGGCTATTTTTTTCTCTGTGGTATTTTTCTACAGTCTACCTTAAATGCATCCTTCAGACGGGGAAAAGACTCTCTGTACCCCTATGGAAGTTTAAAGATGTGTTTTTCTAACGTTCCCATTCAAAACAGCTTTGGGGACCAAAATGATATGTCAGCTTCGGAAGAGTTTTATGCCCTGTCACCACTTTCATTTTTAATTACATTTTCTAGAGGTTGTCAAGTACGCAGAGCGATATTCCTTTGCCTGAACTGACAACTCAAAACTTATCAGTCCAGAGGAGTGAAGCAAATCCCAGCTCAGGATTCCTAAGCTCTTGACAGAAGTGACGCCTAATAAAAAAAAGAAACAAAAGCCTCCTGAAAACGAGAACCGTGGACCTTTGAACAGGTCCCTCTGCCTCTGTAGGCTCAGCCTCTTCCAGGCAGGACACCTGTGACTGCTCTTTCACTCTTTCTTTTCTTCTCCCTTGTCCTCCGTGACTCACTTGTTGCCAAGTGCCCTCAGGGTCTCATTAGCCTTCCCTGCTTTCCTTGTCCCCCTCTCCTGGTCCATATCCCTAAAGATGTATTTCTGTTCAGGGTACTTGCAGGGCTCCCTAACTCCCATGTTTCTCCCCTCCTTTGCAAAATCACTGGCAATGTCTGCTTCTCTGTGTGGGGGACTGCATTGCCAGAACTGTAGATTCAAAACTCGTGGAGCCAAATTACTAGGTAAGAGCCTTATGAATGTAAAAATTCCTAGACCCCTCACTATAGAGCCTCTCATTTAATAAGCCCAGGATAGTGTCTAGAAATCTTTAGTCTTTCTTTTTGTTCTTTCTTCTTTTTCTTTTTTCTTTTTTTTGGAAATCTTTGGTCTTATACAAGTTTGACATTGTAAAAGTCTTTTTGATACTCAGCCAACTTTAAGAACCACTGGTCTCTAGCAGTGCTGCCCAGTAGAAATAGAACATAAGCCACAGGTGTGGTTTTAAATTTTCAAGCAACCACATTTTCAAAAGTTTTCAAAGTGAAGTTAATATTCATAATGTATTTTATTTAAGCCAATTTTCCAAAATATTGTCATTTCAAATGTAGTTAAAATAAAAATGTTACTGAGGTATTTTACATTCTGTTCTCATACTAAGATTTCAAACCCCTGTGCATATTTTGCATTTATAGCATATCTCAATTCAGATGTGAATTTCTCATCAGAAATACTTGATCTGAAAAAAAAAAAAAAAAAAAGAAAAAAAAAAGAAATACTTGATCTGTATTTGTAGTAGTCAACCCCTCTTTCATGAGGAATTTGCTCCAAGACCTTCAGTGGAAGCCTGAAACTGTATATAGTACCAAACCCTATCTATACTGTTTTTTTCCAGTACATATATACCTATGCTAAAGTTTGATTTAGAAATTAGATACAGTAAGAGATTAACAACAATAAAGTAGAATAATTACAACATACTATAATAGAAGTTATGTGAATGTGGTCTCTCTAAAATATCTTATTATACCATATTTACCCTTTTCCTTCTTGTGGTGATGTGAGATGATAAAATGCCTATTGGAAGAGATGGAGTGATATGAACGAGACAGCAATTGTGATGTAGTGTTGGGCTACTAGGACCTTCTGATGATAATTCAGAAGGAGGACCATCTGCTTCCAAAGCCTGGTTGACCACAGGTAACTAAAACCATACAAAGTGAAACCACAGATGGGGGATGGGGAGGAACTACCATGTATTTCACAAAATTTACATTTGAAAAAATTGATTCACACATCGAAGTTGTCCCAAACACATTTAAAAGTTTTCCAATAACTGAACTGAGTAGCAATATTTTTATTTAAGCTTAAACTAATTAAAATTAAGTGAAATTTAAAACTCAGTGAGCAGCACTAGCCACACTTCAAGTACTCAACTGCCTGCCACATGGGCTAGTGGTCCGTACTAGACAATGCGGACCTAGTGATCACATCATATGGTAACTGTACCTTCCTGAAATTTGCAATGGTGACAGAGCATTGGCATAGCTCCTTATAGAACTAAATGTGAATAAGTAAAAAATATGGAATATACTCTCTTATGATTACGTAAGATTACTAAAATCTAAGAAAAATTGAAACCTATTTAGAGGTTTTGAAACCCTAAGAGTTTGGAACAATCAAAGGCCAGACCACCACCAGTTTATAAAGCCACAGGCATTGGCCATGTGTCCTAAATGTTCTACCCTCAGGAGGAATTTAATTCTTATATTAACAAGCATGAAGGAAGAGGGAGGTTGAGTCAATGGGCTTTTTTTTCAAAGACACATTGAAAGAATAATAAAACACTAAAATTACAAAGTATTGCAAGTGAAATGAGAAGAGCATCAAGAGAACTAGAAATGAAATCACACATCAAAATCAGAAACAAAATCTTTGATCTAGACACAGGAAAACAGGTTAGAGTAGATAAATACAGCAGTGCATAGAGAGCTGTTATGTGGTAATATAGAAACTGGTAGAATCACTGGGGAAGGGTCCTACGTGTTCTAAGATTAAAAGGAGAGAATGAAAAACAAAGAATTAGTTAACAGTTAATCATAAAAATCACAGTAGATTCATTTCAATTTCCAAACTATTTTAAGTTAAACAGTTGGCAAAGTGGGTAACTTTAATGAAAATTAATCATGCAGCCTGAAGAACAAAATCAGAACAATGACTGTGTGTGTGCGCGCGCGCACGTGTGTGTGTGTCTCAGAGAGAGAGAGAGAGAGAGAAAGAGAGAGAGAGACGTTAAGATCTGGATGTAACTACTATAACCCTCCCCCCAAGGTTTCTACTATAGGTAACAAATGGACTTAAAAAGATTGAATGTCCATTTCTAAGTCACTGGCTTCTTAAATATATAATTTCTGTGTAACCACAATATGAGTAGTAACTAACACTCTAAAAACTGGGAGCAGATGGCTCCCAAATCAGATTGTGCGGTAATCTTGGTGTGAAAGGAAGTTAGAAATAACTCTCACCCTTACTAAAACAAGGCTCCAGCTCCACCTCCACCATATATTATTTAAAGAATATATATATAGTACTAAAACAAATGGAAACATGATCTAAAGGACAATCAACAATGGAGTCATTTTTAACATCTTTCAATTTTGCTCTTATCTGCCAAAACTTCCTGCATTCTATTTTACTTATGTCTTAGGACCCAAGGCAATTTTTGGTTCAGCAGTTACTGTAGACTCACTATGGGCATCCTCTTCAATGGGTAGATTATACTGTCTTCCCCACCCAAGTCAGGGCTGTATGTCCCTCTTATGAGCTCTCACAGAACTCTGTATTTTCCTCCATTCTGGTACTTATCATACACTCGTGTAACTTTTTGTCTACTTATTCATCTTCTCTCCTAGATTATGAGCTTGAAAACATAACCTATATCTTATTTTTGGATCCTCATCACCTAAAACAATACATAGACCATTAGAAGACACAGATTAATGAATAAGTGAATAAAGGCATTAACAGAAAATCAAATACATTTTCACATCTGTGTTTTTATAACTTAGGCAAATGACAGAAATATGTCAGACAAAGGAGGGAAAAGAGTGTTTTTCCTTTAGATGGATAGTTTAGAAAGACCTATAAATTAGGGATGCCTGGGTGGCTCAGTTGGTTAAGCCTCTGCCTTCAGCTCAGGTCATGATCTCAAGGTCCTGGGATCAAGTCCTGCATTGGTCTCCCTGCTCAGTGGGGAGCCTACTTCTCCCTCTGCCTTTATCCCTTCTCCCCGCTTGTGCTCTCTCTCTCTTTCTGACAAATAAATAAATTAAAAAAAAATTTTTTTTAACCTGTAAATTAATCACATTCACAAAGAAACTGAGATGCCAAAGATTGAAACTTAGCCTCTTATCTTTACCCACAATAATATCAACAACATAATAACATCTTCACCAATAATGAATAAAACCAAATTCTGCACACTGATTTTCTAATACAAATATTACGACCTGGTCTTACTCTCTTGAACTGATAACACTACTGAGAATTCAATTATAACTGTTTATTTAAAACAAATAATTAATATGTCTCTTTAAACATTTTGATAGAACATTGTATTTATTATCAAGTATGTACCATGATCTAAAAATAACAGAGTTGCTTTCAGAAAAAAAAAAAAAAAACCTGCCAAACGTGATCAACATCATCATACCGGAGCAAGGATTTTGCTACAATATTTACAGTTTCCAGTGATTTTCCAACAGTCTGAAGCAGTGATGTGAGTTTCTTACAACCAGGCTATGGTAAAATTTTTTCCAGGGAACTATTTTTAATAGGATTACTGACCCTTTTAACTCTCTTGGAAAGAAAATGAATCCTATAAGCATTCTGGCATATAACTATTATAAAAATAAATAGAACAGTCAGTCAGGGGAAATCGTAATAGACTTGAGAAACCAAACTCTAAAGAAATGTACATGAGAGTGTATTGATAACCACTTTCACAGGGAGAAGATTCTACACATTAGCAAAACCGAGCACACGAAGATAGACGAAGGGCTGGAAAGAAGGGGCAAAGTCTGAAGGAACAGCTTTCCTGTCTTCCTTAAAACAGACCCACAATCACTTCGATCAATTCTGCGGGTTGTCACCCGATGCCCTGGCTGTCCCTAAGGGCTGTCTGGTTTTTCAGAAGGTACTTACATGTTTCAGGGGGGACAAGGACGCTTACTGATTAAAGACACATTTTTGCACTCACAATTCTTTGTGCTTTAAGAAGAATTTTTTTCAGGTCATTAGTTTATAATGTGAACTGGCGCCTAGGGATATTTTGAAAGGAGGAAAAAAAAAAAAAAGAGTGCGCTTGGAGATGCAGTTTATGTGACTTGCGTCATCATTTATTTCAGCTCGGTTTGGGGCCCAAAACTGAACTTGCAATGAAGTCACCACATCTGCAACAGTTTCTTTCTCAGCATGCAATGACCTAACAGAAATCTGAGAACAGAATATACCCCTTAGCCGCAAAACAAGAACATTATAACTTCTTTAAAATATCCACGGGCTTGCAAGAAGTTCTTACTTTTTCCGAGTATGAAAATAAAATCAGCTTTACAACTAATTTCCAAAAATAATTTGGGTTATCAAAATGCCACTGGCATTCAGAATGTATTAATCCTGCTAGTGTTACTTGTTTCCAGGACCCTACCCCAACCATTCATGCTGCTCTGTTAGGTACAGAGAGCATGGAACAAAATCATTAGGCTCAGAGAAGGCAAACATCTTCCCAAACCCAAGGTCACAGACCAAAAGATGATTTGGCCATTAATCAAGAGTAGTTGGATCCACATATCCTGTCAAAGGAGATCATTCACAACCCCAAAGTAAACTAGATATTACCTAATTTTTCCATTAAGTGTAAACAAAAACACAGTCCGCAGTTTAAAACTGTAAACAAAACAAATATAGATATTTCAGTGGATGAGGGAACAGAAGGCTGGCAGAGGGCAAAGCAAAAGCTGACACCCTACTCCTCCCCCAACTCCTGGGTGGGACAAGTGTGACATTCTTTAGGAATCTCCCAACTATGTTAATGTTAATACCTTGTTAAGAAGGGGAAAAGGACCTTGACAATGACAAGGCCTCATGGCCTCCAGTATCCTGTAGGTCCTCTTTAGCATATGAAAGTTCTTTTGAAACCTCCTTTTTTCCTTACCCCCCCCACCAACCCCATCATATATAACCTGTCACGCCTCACAACCCTGGGGCAGCAGCTCTTTCTGCCAGTGGCTTTAATAAACCATCATTTTGCACCAAAGATGTCTGAAGAATTCTTTCTTGGTTATGGGCTCCAGACTTCACCCCACTGAACCTCACCTACATTCTAAAACTTCATCACAACTATCTTGCAAAAGAAGCAAGGTAGAGGTACGCCTGGGTGACTCAGTTGGTTGAGCATCTGCCTTCCGCTCAGGTGATGACCCCAGGGTCCTGGGATAGAGTCCTGCATCAGGCTCCTTGCTCCGTGGGGAGCCTGCTCCTCCCTCTGCCTCTGCCTGCCACTCCCCCTGCTTGTGCTCTCTCTCTGACAAATAAATAAATAAAATCTTTAAAAAAAGGAAGCAAGGTAAAACCACTTTTCCTCTTCTTCACTGTAAATACCTTTCTTACACATTTGTTAAGGACACATGAGTCATGGTTTAAAATCATGAAGCCAAGTATCCTGACAAATGTCACCACCTCGGGAGATGCTGAAACTCCCCGTTCTCAGTCAGGTACACATTAGAATCCCCAGGGGGAACTTTTACAAAGTGTGGATTTCTGGGCCCCAGTTAAGACTCAGAGGGGGCCCCAGAATCACCGCGCTCTACAATACCCTCCGCTGAGTCCATAGTGCAGCAAGGGGGGGAAACCTACTGCCTCACAGATGTGGATCAATGACCCTCAAAGGACCAGACTGATAGCAAGTCAGTAGCAGGCGGGCTGAAGCGAAACCCAGAACGAAGATGACAAACTCAAACGCCTACAGGCGCCACTTGGGTGAATGAAGCAGGCAAGGCACACGCGCACATTTTTACCACGTGTGAGAGCCAGAGGGTGTGACACACAGGGAGCTCATACAGCAAGGGCTCCCCAACTCTAGCTGCTATTGCCATCACGGAAATAAGACGTAACAGGTCTCCTCTCTTAACTGGAAATAAACAAAACAAGTCAGTATTTTGATGTAAAATTTCCCAACTTTTAGGGCGCCTGGGTGGCTCAGTGGGTTAAGCCGCTGCCTTCGGCTCAGGTCATGATCTCAGGGTCCTGGGATCGAGTCCCGCATCGGGCTCTCTGCTCCGCGGGGAGCCTGTTTCCCTCTCTCTGCCTGCCTCTCTGCCTACTTGTGATCTCTCTCTCTGTCAAATAAATAAATAAAATCTTTAAAAAAAAAAAAATTTCCCAACTTTTAAATGTTAGCTCAATAGAAAAAACACAAAGCCTAATGAAACAGGCAACATGGGCATGGCCTTTAGGCTTTAATTTATCACTTCCAATCTAAAGGATTGTTTCCATTCTCTAGAAACCCTAGCATCATCTGTGTCGTAATGATGACAACAACACAATACCTAGCATTCGTTAAGTATTTACCTGCTTGCCGCTAGGCTCAGAGTTTGACTTGAAATTACCTCAATTAACCTTCATCCTTTTTTTTTTTTAAAGATTTTATTTATTTATTTGACAGACAGAGATCACAAGTAGGCAGAGAGGCAGGCAGAGAGAGAGAAGAAGGGAAGCAGGCTCCCTGATGAGCAGAGAGCCCGATGCGGGGCTCCCCAGGGTCTCAGGACCCTGGGATCATGACCCGAGCTGAAGGCAGAGGCTTTAACCCACTGAGCCACCCAGGCGCCCCAAACTTCATCCTTTAAGGTACTGCTTTTACCCCCACCCCAACTCAAAACCCTCCCCCAAGGTCACGTGCCTAGAAAGTGGCAACACCAGGATCCAAATGGATACAGTGTAACTCCATAGCCTATACTATGCTATATGTCTTAAAAGTTTTAAATATACTTTAAAAAATCTCCATTCTTTGCAGTTACATTTCTTCAAAAATAAAGGAATTATACAAAATTATTTCTCAGGTCCCTTTTGATTTTCAAATGCAATGGCTCTGACTCCATAATACAACTCTTGGTTGTATAAAAATGTTGGTATTTATATCCATCTGTCTCAACCACCTGATTAAAAGAAAGAAAGGAATGGATGCTTACTGCACAGTCTTTTTGAAAAGGCAACAAAGACTTAAGATTATAATAAAATCTATCTCTACTGCTGTAGAAAGTTTACTTCTCCATTTTACCTTTTGAAAGATGAGTAAAAGTGCTCAGGAATTCTTCGTATGTTTGTTCATGGCAATTTACAAACTTATCCAAGACTTCTTCAATTAATTGATCTTCATCCATGATCTCCAAATCTGATATTTGGGCAGGCATTCCTTCTCACAAGGCCACTTTACCTAGAAGACAAAGAAAAACATGAGCTAGAGAACTGTGCAGGACCAGCCTCCTTGAAAATGCTGTAGAAACCTGCAGAAATTCAGTCTTTCAAGGTGACGTGGATTTCAAAGGGTATGTCAACCACGCATCCAATGACAACAATAATAGCTTATATTCATAAGCTACTTATTTAGCACTTACTATGTATGAAGGGCTGTTCTGAGCATGATAATGTTAACTTCGTAACAATCTGAGCTCAGGTCACAGAGCCAGTAGGTAGAAATAATGGGTTCTAGAGCCGGATCCTTAGAACGCATGGCCTTACGCACTTCACGATGTTTTTCATTCTATCTGTTACATGACACTCTGCCCCCACCATGTACTATTGTACTGCTGCTGCCAAACAATTGGCTTGTCTGTACTTTAACACACCCAGCGACTAGGAACTCTGAACATTCCAAAGAAACCTTTGGACAGCTCTATTAAAGACCTCTTTTAAATCTCTCTCCCTGTACATTTCCCCAACTGGTCCCTGAGCCCCTGAGATCATACTGAATAATTTCAATCCTTCTTCTACAGGACAGCTTTCCAAATATTTGAACAAGCCTATGCTGTCCCTCCTCAATTTTATTTCACTCACTTAAATTTCTTTTTCAAAACCCAGCTTAGAATTCAGTTTCTCTCTGAAGGCTTTAGCCTTCCATCTCCCATCACCACAGAGAGCTGATCATAATTTCTCTGTGCTGCTTCTGGACTGCGACTTACATTGTATTAGAAATAGCTGTGTACATTTCTGTGTCCAATTAGACACAAAGCCCATGAAAGGCAGAGCCCCTGTCTTTTCATTTTTGTACCCCAAATGTTAACAGCTTAGGATGGGGCATACAGCTGGCAGTCAATCAATATGAAGCTAAAATTACTCATTTAAGGAGGCACAGCAGTCAAATACTGCTAGAAGCTGGCAAAACTTTCAACTAAAGTCACCCAATTATTTCACCTGTGCCTAACATGACATAGTTTCAAGTGTTTCCACCCTCCTGCTCAATCTACCTGGAAAAGATTTCATACTGTCCGCATCTCCCTTTAAAATATACCATTCTTGGGGCACCTGGGTGACTCAGTTGGTTAAGCAACTGCCTTTGGCTCAGGTCATGATCCCAGAGTCCCAGGATCTGCATGGCACTCCCAGCTCCACAGGGAGTCTGCCTCTCCCTCTGACCTTCTCCCCTTCTCATGCTCTCTCTCACTTTCTCTCAAATAAATAAACAAAATCTTAAAAAAAAAATATGCCATCCAAAAATGAAGCCAAGATCCCAGACATGGTCTGGATCCAGTGAAACCGGACTAACTCTCACATTCCAAACACTGCACTGTGTCGCCGACGTGCACCCACATTGCCGGTAGCCTCCTCGCACTGTCAGTTCATTTAACACACTGCTAAATGCCTGTCAGCTGAGACATAATGCTTCCATCCTTGCAGTTTGAACTTAGTTTTTCCTTGTGATATTTCATCTTGTTAAATTCCATTCATTCTGTATGAAATATCTTTCTTGCATAGCTTTGAGAAATTTACTATCTACAGAAAGCAGAAGAGTCATTACTGCCTACACAGTCAGTATAATTCGTGGGGGATAATAAAAAGAAGGGGGTTCTCCAACAGTGTACAGCAGGAGGAGAAAGGTCTGAGCTTCTTCTGTTTCTCTAAAACAAGAGCAAAACTTTGTTATTTGTTACTCATTTTATTTGATATTTACCAAAAGTTCAGAAGGACACAAAAGTGTTCTCATAAGATGATGTCCAACCTCATCTGGGGGCAAGACCTGATTTGAATTAACATGAAAGTATTTACAGCTTTTATTTCTTCTACTCTGGGTGACTACTCATACATTTCCCTGAAGAAATATTAACGGGTTTGTTTCTGAGGTGCTTTCCCAGACCCCACTGTAGATTTTGTGTCATATGTGGTATTATCCCTGATTACCTTTCTAAACTCCAAAAAATTCTGAATTCTGAAACACATCTGACCATAAGGGTTTTTAATAAGCAACTGTGACTCCACACACTCCTCACAGGATCGCTCTGAGGATCAAATGGGCACACACGGCCCTTCAGAACTGCCAGCCACCATGATCAGACTTAGTATTATACTCAGTCCTTGACCTGCTTTGACTGTGAACCCTCTGCCTCTGAGGGCACCGATGTCACTTAAAGATAAATAAGATAAGCACTCGTGGTTTACACCTCTAGATAAAAACGTGGTGTTGCAGAACCCCCCAAAATAAGATGGAAATAATAGGGGCACCTGGGTGGCTCAGTGGGTTAAAGCCTCTGCCTTCCGCTCAAGTCATGACCCCAGAGTCCTGGGATTGAGCCCCGCATTGGGCTCTCTGTTCAGTGGAGAGTCTACTTCCCCCTCTCTCTCTGCCTGCCTTTCTGCCTACTTTTGATCTCTGTCTGCCAAATACATAAATCTTTAAAAAATAAATAAAATAAAATAAAATGAAATGAAAAATTTCTACAGAGCTGTAGATGAACTCAAAACCAAAGAAACTATCTCAAACTATTTGTACCTGAAAATTAAAAATAGGAAAAAGCATCACTTGAGGTTTATGCAAATTTACCTGTAACACTGCCAGGCTTTGGCAAGCCAAAGTTTAATAAATTATGCTGCAATTGCTAGATAAAAAATAATAAATAAATTTGAAGGTGACTGTTATTTCACTGTCAGTAGGATATGTACTTAATTACAGGAATGTTAATGTCAATCTGCTTTTCCAGAACTGGACCCCAGCAAAATTCCAACTCTGAATGACATCAATCTCTCCCTCAAACCATCTTGGGTAATCTACTTCAGCGAGCAAATACCAAACAGAAGCAGCCAGGTTGTGTTTTATATTGCTGTAAATGTCTCCTTGTGGATGCTTTAAAAGCGATAATAGAAATTCTTTCAAACTTCCTTTCCAATTCTCAAAGTGGTATATTTTGAGGTTTTAGCCTTAACACATCTCAGTTTTACCAAAGGGAAATAATTAACAAGCTATGCACAGCGCGCATTCAAATTCCTTCAAGACCTTTAATTTTATTCATGTGGTTATCGCAATACAGGAGAAGAAATGTTTTTATCGACTTTTTAAAGACTTTTGGAAAATCCAGTTTCCTAAACTGTCATTATTTGAAGAGTTTAACAAATACCCACCTGCAAATTCATAACTTTCCTTATCTATAAAAATACATATAACCTAATGTTGAAAGTCCCCAAGGACTGACAGAGCAGATAATCATTTACCAGACAGCCAAGTGGTTTATGCAAATCCCAGTGGTTTTGTAGAAGGAAGCAATGCTTTTTCAGTTGCCATTCGTGCATGTTTGTGTTTTTATCGTGAAGTATTCTTTCTAAAAGAAAAAAAAAAGGAGAGACACTTGCCCATAGTAGGGTTCTTTGTTTTGGTTTGATTTTTATGTTTTAAGGCTTAGAGCTCTTCATGAAAGACCCAGAACATATTGTGAAGATAAGTAAATGTGTAGAAATAATGACCAGTAAATCACACATAACACTTTCACAATCACAGCCATTAGGAGGAGACACAGGGAGGATGTTTTGCTCCACTTGGACTAGTAAATTTCACAGGAAGACCGCAGGTTTGGTTCTCTTCCTCTCCAGTCACTGAGAAATGGAGAGAAAAATCACATTAATCTTCCTGGAGTCCTGTTCCTACCACTGAATAAAGAAACTAACCACCCAAATTAGTTTATGTTCTGTGCTCTCCGAAAGGACATCATTATGAAAATATGGCATGTGGAATTCTCACCATTGATTTAATGCATCTTTGATGTTTATCTTCAGATCTCTGCTTAATGCAACCCACCTAAAGAAAATGCAACTTTCAGAGGCAAGAGTGGTTAAATCTTTGGAAACAAGTCGCCACAAACTAGTCTCCTCTCAAAGTGTTTTTTAACCTGTTTTTTAACAGCACAGAGAGCTGTGTGTTGGTAAAAATAGGGTTGTCTTTTTTAAATGCAAGGTTTACTGCTGATATTCTAAAATAATAAATAACACAGTTTTAAAGAGTTGTGCAGAGGCTGTCAAAATCCACTTTCTCAAATTTTCATAGTTCTGTTCAATAAGAATCTCCTGGTGTGCTAAACGGTAAGATGGAATATTATCAAAAGAATTCACCTTGCCTACAGAAATGAAACCAACAACCTTGGTACTTCACAGGATGGGTCTCCTTTTATATTTTGGAAAATGGGCAAATCTCAAAAAGACCAAATTACATGGCAAGTGTACAGATTTATTTATGGGATAGAAGAGACCCAGTATGAACTGATTTCCTCTTCCTTGACTGAACGACACCGATCTTGCATCCTTTAATATTTTTCATGTCTTTTAGATCGTATCAAAAAGAGAGAAAGAAATCCAATGACTGAAATTGTCACAGATTCTCAGGGCTGAGAGAAACCTGAAGGTCATCTAATCCACTGATAGAGAATAAATCTGAGAAAGACACTTTGGGTAGGGTTTTTGTCAAGTAATGACTATTGATGACAAACAGTAATGTGGTTCTCATATCAAAAGTAGTAATAGCATGTTTCTGATTATGAATTTCAAGGCATACATAAAGTTGGCAGGAAATTAAGGAAAAGGCAGCAATCTCACCCAGATGGGTATACCCAGGCCTCCAACAACACTCTGTACCCAATAACATGCAAAACACCTTGAGGAAAAGAAAGGCAAAAAGTGTGTGTGTGTGTGTGTGTGTGTGTGTGTGTGCACGCGCGTGCGCACGTGCACGCAAGGACACAGTAACTCTTCTACTGCGTTTTATCAGCATGAGATAAAAACGTGCCATTCTAGCATCAAAGAATATGCTGCACTTCAAGTTATAAACTTTTCCCAATGACCCTTTCCTAACACTTAAAGGCACAGAATTCTTCATTATCACCAAAATGTTGATGCCATAATCATCTAGACCTCTATATAGATTTTATTTTATTATTTTTTTAATTTGACAGAGAGAGACAGAGAGCACCAGGAGAAGTGATAGGCAGAGGGAGGAGGAGAAGCAGGCTCCCCGCTGAGCAGAGAGCCCAATGTGGGACTCATCCCAGGACCCTGCAATCATTACCTGAGCCAAAGGCAGACACTTAAGCAACTTAGCCACCCAGGCGCCCCTTGACCTCTATAAAAAGACTTCCCCAGGACACCTGGGTGGCTCAGTCCATTAAGTGTCCGACTCTTGATTTTGGCTCAGGTCATGATCCCAAGGTTGTAAGATTGAGCCCTGCTTAAGATTCTCCCTTTCCTCCCTCTGTCCCTAGCCACTTCCTCTCTCTCTCCTCTCTCTCTCCCTCCCTCCCTCTCTGGAAAAGAAAAAAACAAAACAAAACAATAAAAAACGCTTCCTCTAAGTACACTTCTGCAGTGAATTTTAAAGGAAACACTTGGAGTTGGGAAAAGCTTGGAGATTACTATTGACTACAGAGCTTATGAAGGCAGAAGCAGTACTGCCATCCATGCAAAGGTCTTAGTAGTAGGCATTTTCAGGTACACTTTTTTCCTTGACAAAATCTCACCGTGGGGAAAAGAGATAAAGGAGACACCCATTCTAAAAACTTCATCCAATTAAAAAAAAAAATGTGGACTAAATACATGCTTACCATGAACACAGATCCCACAAAAGCTGCCTTGATAGAAACAGATTTTGTTCCTTATCCTAAAAAGGATTATAACCTATGCATCCTATACAGGACTCCCATTTTTGGAACAGGAATGACTCTGATGACCAGTGTCATGATTTTACATTAGAGCAATATGGAATGGAGTGAAAGTATTTTTAAATGAAGACTGTAATAGGAGTAAGAATAATAAAAACATCTCAAGGTAAAATAGTGGATTTTATAAAAGAAGCACAAAAAAATATAGACAATCTTTAGGACATTGGACTAGGCAAAGAGTTCCTGGACTTGACACTCAAAGCATGCTCTATAAGAAAAAAAGTGATAAATTATACCCCATCAAAATTCAAAACTTTGTTCTATGAAGGATCTTGTTAAGAAGACCTCTTTAAGATCTTTTTAAGATCTTGTGAAGAAGAGGGAAAAAAATCACAGACTAGAAGAAAATGTTTATAAATTACAAATACAATACAGGACTAGCACATAAAACATTTAAAGAACTCTCAAAACCCAATATTCAAGAAAAATCCAAATTAAAAAAAACTAGAGACATCCACATTTTACCAAAGAAGATATATAAATGACAAATAATCTCATGAAAAGATAATATCATTAGCCATTAAAGAAATACAAGTTAAAACCACAATGAGCTATCACTACACACTCCTCAAAATGGATGAGAAAAATCATCAGAAAAATTGTGAGGATTCAGCCACTCTGGACAATAATTTGGCAGTTCCTTTCAAAACTAAAAATGGACGTATCATACAAACTAACAATTTCACTCCTCGGTATTTATCCCACAGAAATAAAGACTTATTCCCATGCAAGAACTTGTATATGAATGTTCATAGCAGCTTTATTCATAACAGGCAAAACCAGAAAACTACCTGAAAGTTCTTTAATCGGTGAATAGTCAAGCAAACATGGTGCATCCGTACCACAGAATATTACTCACCAATAAAAAAGAACAAACTACTACTTTCGCAACAACTTGGATGAACCTCAAAGAAATTGTGCTTAGTGAAAAAAGCCAATCTTGAAAGGCTACATACATACCGTATGATTCCATTTATGTTACATTCATGAAACAACATAATTATCAAGACGGAGAGAGACTAATGGTTGCTGGATTAGGGATGGGGGAGGGGATGGATACAGATATAAATAGGGTAACATGAGTGGGGTAGTGGTGATACAGCTGAGTATCTTGACTGTGGTGGTGGTTATACAAGGCTACACATACGATATAGTTTAACGACACACACACACACACACATTAGTGTATATATAACTGGTGAAGTCTAAATATGTTTGTGCTTTGTACCAATATCAGTTTTCTGATTTTTATCCTGTACTACAGATATACAAGATGTTAACACTGCAGAAGGCTGGAACAAGGGTGCATAAAACGACCCTACGCATTTTTTTTTTTGCAACTTAACGTGAGTCTATCCTGTGATCTGTAATTATTTTGAAGTTAAAAGTTCAGAGGCGGGGGGTAAAGAGGAGCAGCAAAAGAAGGCTAAGTCAATTAAGGCAAAAAAGACAAGAAAATCATCACTAAAAGTTTACCAAGAATGTTGGAACTCATGCATGTTGATTGTCTTCCCCCCTGCAGAAAGCTCTGGGGGGATGGGAGTAACACTAATCTATAAAATTACATGTTTAAGCAGGAACTTTCCTCTTGAAAAATTTGCTTGCCTTTCCAGCTCATCCATCCAAGCTACCGTAATGAGATTTCTTGAGGCTATCATTCATTAAGCCTTGCTGTTCATCAGCAGATTGTATAAAATCAATTTTATTTCCCCAAAATATACTCTTCCTTCAAGCTGTTTAAGCCAATCCACAAATGTCTGCATTGACTCACTGAGGCAGGTCAACTGAGTATTAGACTGTTTTCAATTACACAGTTATTAATTCCATTAAACAAAGAAAAATGCAAACCATTAAGCATTCAAACTTCCTCTTCCCACTCAATCCCTATTGTTTTATAAAAAGCAGATTGCCAGTGGATATGCTATCTGAAGGATATACCCATAAGACAAATTTCAGAAAATCTACTATTTTGGAAATCAGACTTCTTTTTCACTATCACGTTTGTTTATTCCATTTGTTGAAAAAGTTCAAGTTATGGATGATCACAAGTAAATACCCTATCTTCACCCCCTAATAAACCTCCTACAAGTACATTAACTCTAGACTAGCACATTTATCAAGAAAAATGTTTGATACACGTCTTTCAACCACATTCAAAACCGATCTCCTATCTTCAGAAATGTAATCAACTACATCAGCGAGTTACGAATGATAACAGTTAAGTCTTTCACTGAACATTTTTTTTCCCAAGGATCCTAACAAAGCTGTGAATCCAGTAGATGCAGTAGAGTTTCTGGGTCAACTTCAGAGCTCTATAATCACTCATTAGTATTTCAATCATAAGAGATTTTTTAGCTCAGTTGTAATCCCATCTTCACATGGGATGCCCCATTAATGTGGGGCATTAATATCCCATTAATGCTTATGTCTTCTCTACTGCAGAACAACTGTAACACAAAGGCATACACTCTTAATTAAAGTTATCCCCTTCTAGCCAGCTTCCTGAGCCTGTCAACCACCTGCACACTGCACAACACTTTTATAACACCAGAAAGCTTGCTTTAAAGCAAAATCCACACAGCTACTCAGGAGCAGGTGTAGACAAACCCAACTAAATCAAGTCTGCTTGCAGAAATTAAGTTCTAAGTGTTTCAAAATGCCAGATCTTGCTAATAAAATCGACCTTTTCATTTGACATTCTCTTAAAAGAAACAGGATTTTAAAGATGCATTTCCCAACTATTTTTTATTCTAAATTCCTATGACTGGAATAATAAATGAGCTTTAAGAGGTAGTACAGTGCTTTCCCAGATTCCAATTAATCTCACCATTTTATTTGTAATTTTACCTCAATATATACAACATAACATACATACACCAACATGGCTTCTATACTCAAAGATAGTAACTAAGAAACATAAAATCCCTCCTTCTCTAAAAATAAAAATTTTTGAAGTGAATTTTTTTTTCTAGTACAACATTGTAAATCACCTCTGAAATTTTTCTCCATTTTATTTTATGGCAAAGAATGTATCTTAAATTACAGAACAATGAAACATAGGAAAATACCAGTCATTCTCATCAGGTGGCCATATTTAATTAATTGCCCTAAGTAAAAAGTGACAAGTCACTTGTCATGTTCTTCTCTTGAAAATCCATCATACTAACTGTAGATTGCTTCCTTCTATATATTTCCTCTTCCTTCCTCTTTTCTCCTCTTTGCCAGTTTCAGTTGTAGCTCCCATAATGGGAACTACAAGTATCTCTTTTCCTATGCTATTTATATTATTTCCTTAAAAATCAGCCACTTATTTAAAAAGTAAAAATTATCTATTCCCATCGGAATGCTATGAAAAGTTGTCACTAACACTAATTCATTAAGCAACCATGTAATTTGTTTCCCCATTTATAAAACGGTGATGGAAATGCTTGATAGGCACTCTGCACAAAAACAGTCATGAGTTCACACAAGAGTGCTTCTCCCCTGCCTCCCCTCAACCCACTATGTATAACACCCCTGCAGCTGTGTTATTCTTGTCGCATGGTTTAACTTCTCTGGCCTTAAGCTATTTGAATGCAAAACTAGAGGGACTGGACTTGAAGCTATCTTCCATCACTGGCATTCTGTTTTTCTCCAACTATGCTTCCTAACTGTTCAGTTACTGTGTCAGTACAGCCTGTTACTTTCATCTCCCTGCTGCTAAATAAACAGTATTTTATTCTGTAATTGCACTGACTTGCATTCTTTAATTACCCACTGGTTTTGGATGTAAGGTAGGCAAATCAACATATTTCAGTAGAAGTTTAAATTTGATTCTGCCTCGAGGTTTAAGAATGAGCTGAGCAACCTATAATTATGATTTCTTGGTGAACTTTTAAGAATTTTAAGGGTGAGTGTAAGAAGGATGTGAAGTTGCTTCATCCTACTACCATGTATGTTCCTTAAAGGCAAGCCCTGCGTCTGTGATAATTTTTCTAATTCTCCAATGCCTCTGTACATAGTGGATGATCAGTAAATACTGTTGATTATTTCACATTTAGTTTCTATGCTGAGCACTTTAAGCAAACTAGAATCTTGACTAAGATCACTGCAAGTTCAATGCCCTCCTAATGGTGTGGCAAAGGCTGAGGGCTTTAAAACCCATTTCCAAACATGTTGCTAATTTCCAGATGCTTCAGGAAACAAATAACCCATTCAGCAACAAACTGCCTGTTTTTTTTTATGTTAGTAGTAAAATACAAAGGAAAAATACTTGCGTAAACATACCCATGGTTTCTGTGTTATATTTCTTATTTTGCATTTACTATGGAGATATCCAATATGTCAATTTTATGAGAGCTGTCATTGATGCTGGAATTTCAAGTACTACAATCATTATATAACACAATAAACAGGTTAGGGAAATAATCCAATACTCTTTTGCAGACAAAGAAAAAAATCATCATGGAACTAACTAGGAGAGATGACGAGGCTTTTTTAAAGGACGGACCAACACTTCAAATGATGAAAACCAGCCAAACAACTGAGCTACTCATCAGTTTTTAAAAAGTCAACCCTGACACTATATCCTAATATTTTGCAAAGAATTAAAATAGTCACTTGTTCCAATGTATTTATAGTATCATCATCAGACAAGATTTACTGAGTACACTCTCCAAACACTTTATATCCATTAATCCTTACAATAAGGGAGGTATCATCTCTGTTTTAGAAATAAGGAAACTGAAGCTCAAAAGGATGATTTAGCTAGTAAGTTGCAGAACTGAGACGCAAAGTGAGACCTGTCTTCCTTTGATCACGCATTCTATCATCTAAGCCACATGGAAACTGATTAAATGACCATCAATTCCATTTACTTAATGGAATTCTAGGAAGTTATTAAAAATTATAAAGGTGAAAAATAAACTATACGTTTTATAGTGTATATGAAATGTTATATTAAAAAGATAAAATAAAATTAAATGTACTCTCATTATAACCAGGTAAAATGTGTATATATTTAGATAAACATTATAAAGAACAAATCAATAAAAAATTTTATGATTAGTTGATGGGCTAATGAGTGGTATAGATTTTTCCTGAAGTAACTGTTTTTAATGAATTGTTTTAAAATTAAATCAGCTATAGTATTCAAAACAGTGTGGTATTAGTGAAAGAATTGACAAACTGATAAATAGAACAAAATAGAGAACACTGAAATAGACCCACATAAATACAATCAATTGATCTTTAAAAAAAAAGAGCAAAGGCAATACAGTACAACATAGATAGTCTTTTCAACAAAGATTCTGGAACAACTGTATCTCCATAGGTAAGAAATGAATCTAGCCACAGACCTACACCCTTCACAAGAATTAGCTGCAATGGACCACAGACATAAACAAAAAAATGCAAAACCATAAAGTTCATAGTTCATGGGAATGGCAACAACTTTTTAGATACAACACCAAAGGTATAATTCATAAAAGAAATAATTGGTAAGATGGCCTTACTAAAATTAAAAACTTCTGCTCTGCCAAAGACACTGACAAGAGAATAAAAAGAAAAGCCATAGACTGGGAGAAAATATTTGTCAGAAATATTTGCCAGAAACCCATCCGATTATCTAAAATATGCAAAGAACTCTTAAAATTCAAAAACAAGAAAACAAACAATCTGATTTAAAAATGAGCTGAGGGGGAGCCTGGGTTAAGCCTCTGCCTTTGGCTCAGGTCATGATCTCAGGGTCCTGAGATCCAGCCTGGCATCAGGTCTCTGCTCAGCAGGGAGCCTGCTTCCCCGCCTCTCTCTCTACGGGCCTCTCTGCCTACTGGTGATCTCTCTTTCCCCCTCTGTCAAATAAATAAATAAAAATCTTAAAAAACAAAACAAAACAAAAACGAACTAAAGTTTAACAGACAGCTGACCAAAGAAGATATACAGATGACAAAAAAGGGACATGAACAGATGCGCCACATCATACATCATCAGGGAAATACAAACTAAAACAACAATGAGATACCACTACACAGCTGTTAGGATGACCAGAATCTAGAACACTGGCAACACCAAATGCTGACAAGGATGTACAGCAACAGGAACTCACATTCATTGCTACTGGGCACTGAGCACTTTAAAGACATTAGCTGACTTAATCTTTTTGTAACAATCTTTTGAGGTGACTACTTCTATTATCCCCATTTCAGAGACAGAGAAACAGAGGCTTTGAGATTAAGATGACTCCACAGGCAAATGGCAGGCTGGCAAAGAAAACCACATCACTTTGATTCCAAAGCCCATTCTCTTAATCATTCTGCTGTACAATATTACACCGCAGCTCCTGTATAAAATTGTACAAAGGAGGCCTCCAATAATTGGAATGACTTCTGAGCTTTGCATTAAACAAAATGAGACTGGGGCGCCTGGGTGGCTCAGTGGGTTAAAGCCTCTGCTTTCGGCTGGGGTCATGATCCCAGGGTCCTGGGATCGAGCCCTGCATCGGGCTCTCTGCTCAGCAGGGAGCCTGCTTTCTCCTTCCTTCTCTCTCTGCCTGCCTCTCCGCCTACTTGTGATCTCTGTCAAATAAATTTAAAAAAAATTAAAAAAAAAAAACGAGACTACTGAAGAGCAGTTCAAAACAAAATGATTGGCATTGGTATTAGTGGTCTCTACTTTAGGAAAAATAATTTACCACTGTATTCCTAATAGTATTATTTAAGTCACAGCAATTATATTTATTCCTTTATATCTTTTTCTAAAATGTTTTTAATTAAAAAGATAAATCAGGTTGCAGGCAGATTTTTTTTTTTTTTTTTTTGGCCTTTACAAATAGTGGATTGTGTTTCTATTGTTGCTCAGTAAGGAAATAGTTAAATCTTGAGAGTATACCCTGGTGGATATCTCCCTCAACCATCTAAAGACAAGAAAAAAAAAGGTCACAGTCAGTTACTCCCGTTAGATCAGTGTTCACTGGAACATCTGTAGGCGCATTTACACACTCTCTTTACTGGGAGCCTCCTGCTTTGCCACAGTCAGAGTGGGCAGTCAGTGACTCTTCCCCAAGTGCCGACATTTAATACCTGGTCTAGCGGCAAAGATTCAGAGAGGGGTGAGCAGCCCCTCTGGCCTTCAGGTAGGTCCAAAACCTTCATTTCTACCAAAGCTAAAAGATGGACACCCACGTTTGTCTACTTTCAGGGAAAGGTGATGCTTCCCTGTGCAGTCTGTTAGTCACAGAGGGACTGGGTGTCCAGATCGGGAGGGGATGCTGTAAAATTCGGAAACTATGGGGCTTTCTGGTGTCAAGCTACTGCAAGGATTTAATTCCTGTGGCATCAGAGCCCATGTGCTCATCTTAATACATAAATGTTTCTCTGGCATAAGTGTCAGAAAAAAGACCTAATCCTGGTTTCAGTGCCAGCAAAAAAAAAAAAAAAAAAAAGTCAAATAATATATGCCTGGAACCTGATTAGCTGTGCAAGATAGTGTTAATTCATGGATGGAATGACTACAGTTACATGAGGTTACCTGCTATTTTGGAGTGATCAGGAAAACATGGGCAATACTGATCAGTAAGATTTAATGCCTCTGAGTACAGTACCTTTCTTTGGAAGGAAAAAGAGTTAGTTCAGACACAGGAAACTACAAACCCAGACCTCACACCATTAGTTCTCTTTTGATTCTCAACTATGCCCTAGCTTCACAGTGAATAAATGAAAACCTCCCTGCTGAGGAATGTTAGCATGGGGTTGGGAAAATTGTATAAATTTATTGGTCCTCTATTTCTGTCTTTTAAAAAGAATCTTTCATGTGTCGACTTTGAAACTTCCTTCAGTTGAAGAACAGTATCTTCTTTTTCAAAATCTACCTTTTTTATCTAGCCTATTTAAAGAAAGTAGATTATTTTAGCTCTAGTATAACCTTTCAAAAACTCTTAAAAACCAAGATGTGATTAATATAGTCATATTAAGACCATGGGAAATATACAATAGTCTACTCCGGTGAAAACATATTTAAGTTAATAAAGCAAATTTGAAAAACTAAATAAATATGGCAAAATAATATGAAAACACTTTCAGTGTTTCAATATTTCTGTTTACTCTTTAAATACCTAAGTCATCTGGTCATGGTTTAAAATGGATATTCTAAAAATTAAATGCACAAATACTTAAAGTGTGTCACCAGAGGAAATAATTCATCCTAATAGTAATAAGCCTCACCACTGTTTTTAGGACCCTTAAATCATGAGGTGTACCAAGAGTGGGGCAACAAAAGAAGGACGGTCAGAAATCTTTAGGGACCCAAACTAAGCTACAAAAAAATGGGTAGTATTTTTTATGCCTTGCCTAAGAAAATGTGTCTGTTAATCTACAGTAACCATGTTTTCACTTATGAGAAGCCAAATTCCCTATGACAACCTTAAAATGAAGCCAATAGGCCACAATGAACACTTTAAAAAACAAAAAAAACCCCTCGCTGTTTAAAAGCAAGTGCTCTTGGTGTATGTTCATCCCTTGGGATCTGGAATGCATTACTCCTGTATGGCTTGCTCTACATCCCAGTAACAGTCTTCAGAGGTGTTTAAAATAAACAGGCTTTGGCTTCAATGCTCACTCCACTGACAAATGGACAACTCTCTGACAATCATCACATATCATGCTAAGTGTAATCACTTATGGTTTTCATTTACTGAATTGAGGGTTAACAATATTTCCTTTTAATTCCTATGGAGAGCATTTTCTTAGTTCCCAGAAATCTTCTCTTATGTATATTTGGATAGGCCCCAAATAAAGAAAACACCCATGTTATTTTGTAAGTAGGCCAAGTTGCTGAACCTATAAACCACCGTGGTCTAAAGAAGAGACAGGCTTGCTTTTGCTACTTTAGTAATAATGCTTCTCACTTACCATGTCCTCACTTGGTTTAATAACCCACAAGATGAAAAAAAACAAACCCCACAAGATGATTATTAAAATATCACATCTTGAGGAATCTCCTAAGTAAACTAAGTAGAAGAGAACATTTAGCAATTAATTACATCTGATCTACAGAAGTGCTTCAAGGCAAAAGCACCCCCCCTCCAAGATGTCATTAAGACTGACCATAGATTCTAAATGGTCCAAGGAATCTTTGCAGGGAGAATAAAAATACAGTGTCAACTAACATTTATTAAATGCTCATTATATGCCAGGCACTGTACTTTGTGACTTACATGTGTTATCCCGTTTATCCTTCAAAACAATCCAATGAATAGGTACTAATACGATTCCCATTTTACAGGAAAGAAAGAAGAGAGGAAAAATAACTTGCCCAAGATGGTTACACAGCAACTAAGTTTCAGAGCCCAGATTTGGACTCCGACTTCATAGTCTGCCTATTTAATGAGTGATTAGAGAAAGGGTAACAGAAGAATAAATAATTATTTCCTGTTATTTAAATTGAACTCACCACTAGCTCCTCCACTGATATGCTTATCCAATTCTCATTAGTCAAAAAAATTAATCAGTCCAAACCCACGGACCAGATCCCAGATCCTAACTCCATTCTAACCATCTCCAACATTATATCATCTGCCGTGACTGCAGGTAATTGTGTACTAACAACCTTACTTTTGATAAGTTAAAGCATAATTATAAAAACTATGACAGTGTGCAAAGCCCTGTTCTAAGTGCTTTACATGTATTAATTTACTAACCATAACTAACCCCGACCAAGGACGTAGGTAATTACCTCATGTTACAGATGAGGAAATTGAGACAGCGGGACATAAAATTATAAGTTCATAGCGTTAGTCAGTCGTGAGAGACAGGATTTGAATCCAGTCCATCAGCTTGCAGAATCCAGACTCTGCAGTACTGAGAGCCTATTTTGTTTCCTCTAACCTGTGTTGTCTAGGACTTCACTTTTGCAAACAGGGAGCATATTACTAAAGCTCCTGGAATCTCTAAAGGTAAGTAACAGTAATAAAATAAAAATTTATCAGGTTTACTTCATCTACTAAATATCTTTTGAAAAGTACTATAATACTAGTATTAATCCTGAATAATTCTGGCACCTTTTTGCTTGGCGCCTGCTTAGTACTGAGTTACTTAAGAATTATTTCAGGGGCACCTGAGTGGCTCAGTGGGTTAAAGCCTCTGCCTTTGGCTCAGGTCATGATCCCAGGGGGATCGAGCCCCGCATTGGGCTCTCTGCTCAGCAGGGAGTCGGCTTCCCTTCCTCTCTCTCTCTCTGCCTACCTCTCTGCTTACTTGTGATCTCTGTCATATTAAAAAAAAAAAAATAAAGAATTATTTCAAATGTCTTGGGCTAGAGAGAGAAATCTGAAATAACAGCCACTATTTTTTTCCAAGAGAGAGAGTGGAGAGGGAAGAGGAGAGAGAATGGAGGAGGGAGGGAGGTGTTTAGGAATCTTCTCTGCTTCGCTAAAAGAATCCTAAACTCCGGAGCAAGAGCGACTGAGGAAAACAAGGAGCCTTAGCAAGGCGTGACGCTTGCTAAAATCGAATTACAGTGTTTCCATTACTAAACCATTATCTGGTCATTTCTACCCTGCACTCCAGGTATTCACAGGCTGATCCCTGGCTTCCGTAAAATAGTCAAACAGTCACAACTTTTGTGACCTTCGTGTCCCCCTCGTCCCACGCCCTCCCCCACCCCCCGTCCCAGCAACATAGGGACACTCAGAGGCGCAACTGAGTCCAGCCCCCCAAAGCGTCCCGGCGGGAGGAGTCTGAAAGACGCCTCGGCCGGGGCGTCCCTTCAGGTTGCGGTTTCCAGGCAACCCCACTGGAGCCAGAAGCTGTTGTGCCTCCTACTGGGTCACCCGCTTAAGAGTCCCGGGAGAGGAACCGGCAACGCCCGGCAGCGGGCTGCCTGACGCCCCGCCTGGGGTTGCGGCCTTCCGGGAACCCGGATGTTGGGTGTGCGTCGGCCACTCTCACCTCCCATTCCCTAGTTTTCCGCTTTGGCTCCCATCTAGTCACTTCGCACTTTGAGCGTCTTTATTCAGAGAGGCATCCTAGGAGTCTCCTCTCCTGTAGCAACAAAAACAATCGTAGCTACGTAGCCCAAGGAGAACGGATTCCTGGGAAATGTAGTTCTTTCTGCCAACAAGCGGTGAATTGTGATGGGGGGGCGGGAAAGGACTACAATTCCCAGAAATCTAAGGGAGAATAGTCCATGTCTAAAACATGTCCCAGTTGCTTGGATTCTATTAGGAAGGGAGGTTCTGTGGCTCTGTGCTTCTAGCTGCCCGGGTTTTGCTAGTCCCACTATAAGCTTGTGGAAGAAAAAAAAAAAAAAATTTTTTTTAACAAGCTTAACATGTGAGGTGATCCAAACATAGTGATTTGTTTGACGAGATATATGTCATTTTTTTTTAATTCTTTCAGATAAAAGATCTCCACAGGATCAGAAAATATGTCATTACAGATGGTAACAGTCAGTAATAACATGGCCTTAATTCAACCAGGCTTCTCACTAATCAATTTTGATGGGCAAGTTTTCTTCTTTGGCCAAAAAGGCTGGCCAAAGAGGTCCTGCCCCACTGGAGTTTTCCACTTTGATGTAAAGCATAACCATCTCAAACTGAAGCCTGTCGTTTTCTCTAAGGATTCCTGCTACCTTCCTCCTCTTCGTTACCCGGCCACTTGCATATTCAGAAGCGGCGTAGAGTCTGAAAAGCAGAAGTACATCATCCATGGAGGGAAAACACCAAACAATGAGCTTTCAGATAAGATTTATGTCATGTCCGTTGTTGGCAAGAACAACAAAAAGGTTACTTTTCGCTGCACAGAGAAAGACTTGGTGGGAGATGTTCCTGAAGCCAGATACGGTCATTCGATTGATGTGGTATATAGTCGAGGGAAAAGTATGGGTGTTCTCTTTGGAGGACGGTCGTACATTCCGTCTGCCCAAAGAACCACGGAAAAATGGAATAGTGTAGCTGACTGTCTGCCCCATGTTTTCTTGGTGGATTTTGAATTTGGGTGCTCTACATCATACCTACTTCCAGAACTTCAGGATGGGCTGTCTTTTCATGTTTCCATTGCCAGAAATGATACCATTTATATTTTAGGAGGACATTCACTTGCCAATAACATCCGCCCTGCCAACCTATACAGAATAAAGGTTGATCTCCCACTGGGTAGCCCAGCTGTGAATTGCACAGTCTTGCCAGGAGGAATCTCTGTCTCCAGTGCAATCCTGACTCAAACAAACAGTGATGAATTTGTTATTGTTGGTGGCTATCAGCTTGAAAATCAAAAGAGAATGGTATGCAACATCGTCTCTTTGGAGGACAATAAGATAGACATTCGCGAGATGGAGACCCCAGATTGGACCCCAGATATTAAGCACAGCAAGATCTGGTTTGGGAGCAATATGGGAAATGGAACTGTATTCCTCGGCATACCAGGAGACAATAAACAGGCTACTTCAGAAGCTTTCTATTTCTATATGTTGAAATGTGCTGAAGACGATGTGAATGAAGATCAGAAAACACTCACGAATAGTCAGACATCAACAGAAGACCCAGGGGACTCCACTCCCTTTGAAGACTCAGAAGAATTTTGTTTCAGTGCAGAAGCGTGTAGTTTTGATGGTGACGATGAGTTTGACACCTACAATGAAGACGATGAGGAAGATGAGTCTGAGACAGGCTACTGGATTACATGCTGCCCTACTTGCGATGTGGATATCAACACTTGGGTACCATTTTATTCAACTGAGCTCAACAAACCTGCCATGATCTACTGCTCTCATGGAGATGGGCACTGGGTCCATGCCCAGTGCATGGATCTGGCAGAACGCACGCTCATTCAACTGTCAGAAGGAAGCAACAAATATTACTGCAATGAGCACGTGAAGATAGCAAGAGCACTGCAAACCCCCAAAAGAGTCCTACCCTTAAAAAAGCCTCCACTGAAATCTCTCCACAAAAAAGGTTCTGGGAAAATTATTACTCCTGCCAAGAAATCTTTTCTTAGAAGGCTGTTTGATTAGTTTCACAAAAGCCTTTCAAATTCACATGCATCAAAATTTTAAACCTATTTTAAAGAATCATAACAATGATGAAAATTATATTTCTATTTTTTAATTGAAAATGTCTGGTTTGTTTTTTTTTTTAGTTTTATGAATTAAGTGCCAAGGAAAAGTGCTCATAATACAATGCTAAATACTTGAAAATCATTTACTCAAAGATATCTTAAATGAGAATTTCTAACCTGAATTTTTTCATCCAGGGAATCTTAAATCAGAAGCAATAATAATAATCAAGATATACTTATATCCCACACAGGATTTTTGGTTACAAGTAAGCTATAGGGTACTTAAGATGAAGTTAAACTGTTCAAGAAACTAACACCCAAAGGAATTGAATGAATTATTTTGCACAATATAACAATTTGGTGGTTGGCCAAAAATTAAAACCAAAATCACTTATATCCCACGCTAGTGCTCTTTGTACACCTCTAACTGTAAACTGACCTCTTAGTTATGCCTGTGAACAGAAGAAGGTCCCTATAGCTTATGTAAACTATAAGACAGACAGTCTCCATTGACATGAAGGAAGAGAAAGGCATCTACAGCAAGTTTGTTACATTTTATCAAGTTACCTGCATGAACTTTCTTCAGAGGATCCCCTCACCCTCTGGTGCATGGAAGATGAACCAAGGCCAGTCACTTGAACAAATTCTTTTTGAGAGATTTAATGAAAACTGAAGTCCACTGCTACTTAGAATTCTGGGAAAAGAGAATAAAAGTGAGAGCACACTAAGAAAGGACCACTAATTAAATCTCATAAAGAACAACAGTATTATTTCCCCCAAATAAAAAAAGTTCAAAGGATTTTCTAAAGATGATTTTAAATGGGGAAAAACAAAATTGTGTGTGTATGCGTCTAGTTGATATGTGGAGTTTGCTGCCAATGAAAATTATAAAATCAATGAGCTTATAATGGTTCATTTAGATACTTTCTAGAAAGAAAATTAAAAAGACTTCATTTTGAGGGTCCAAGACATCAACTGATAATCAGATGACCTTAGAGAAATGTCGTTCCTTTTGGAGTATTTTTCTGGCAGACCCTCTCACCTTATCCTAAGAGCTGAAGCCGTGGCATCTTATTCATCAGTCTTCACTGAAAGTCCACAGTGTATGTGTGAATTACTATGGCCAGATTTAGGGGAAACATGACCATATAGAAGATAAACCCCCGGAACACAAGTTCATCTGCACCAGTTCCGTGTGTTAGATACTAAAAGTAATTTGGATAAATTAAATCACGTTCAGTTCATTTTAGTAATGTTGCTTAATGAATATTCCTTTTGAACCATTTATTATACCACTGTTTCATTTTTTGTTGTTTTTGTCACCTATGTAAAACTAATAGAACATTAAAATGTCTTCCATTGGTATTGATTTCCTCCAGTTATTAATTCTCCCAATTAGAGACAAAATTTTACTATTTCATTTTCTCAGGATCACTCTATTTGATTTCTTTTTTCTGTTAATAGGAAGTGGTAGACGTTAAAACTGAAATAACCTTCATAGAGTACAAAAGAGTTACTTCCTCAAGAGGTAGATACATTCTATTATCTTGACTTGTCTATAGTGACTAAGCGCTTAAAGAATTATTACCACATTTGTTTTGTAGTCAGTGAGATGAAGATATGATAACCAAGTGATTTAATTCTGAACTCACTGGGTTCTGTAGTTAAACTCAGATCCCACCAGCATAGATTCTTCTGTGGTGTGTGTGTGTGTGTGTGTGTGTGTGTGTGTGTGTGTGTGGTATACGAATGTATGTTACAAAAGCAAGTACTTTGGTTTTGCTTACCATCTATTTGAGTAAAAATAGGTCTTTTTAAGTCACCTCGCCAGTGAGTCCATCAGATGTGACATTAAAGATAATGAGACTTCTGTTCTAATAATCATATGCAAACATTCAACTGAATCACATTAGAAGAGTACTCACTTCAGTGATGTACTGCTTTTGCTTAAAACATTTCTCTATATTTTTAGATTTTATTTATTTCTTTGAGAGAGAGAGCATGTGAGAGTGAGTGGGAGGAGTAGAAGAGGAGAGAGAAAGAATCTGAAGGAGATTCCACATGGAGCACAGAGCCCAATGCGGGGTTGAGTCCGACGACTGCCATGAGATCATGACCTAAGCTGAAACCAAGAGTTCAACCAAGGTCAAGCAAGTTGAGCTTAACCAACTAAACCATCCAGGCGCCCCATAGTTAAAACATTTCTAGGATTCACATTTCAGTCACCTTCAGGGCTATGGTTCATTTCTTTCTCTCTTTTTTTTTTAAAGGTTTTATTTTTTTTATTTGACAGAGAGATAGAGAGAGAGCACAAGTAGGCAGAGTGGCAGTCAGAGGGAGACAGAGAAGTGGGCTCTCCACTAAGCAGGGAGCTCAATGTGAGGCTCAATCCCAGGACCCTGGGATCATGACCTGAGTGGAAGGCAGACGCTTAGCCAACTGAGCCACCCAGGTGCCCCCTCATGGTTCATTTCTTTGAAGAAATTTAACAACTGCCCCTCTCCCACCATTAGAGATGGAATTGGTTTCTGGAAACAGACAAACATCATCCAAAGCCTAGTAGGGTCTAATGCTCAGTATTATATTACCACTTTAGGTAAAAAAAAAAAAAAGAAATTCTGAGTACAAGCTACAAGATGGGCTACAAGATGGGCTTTCTGATAGGCCACATAAATAAGTTCTAAAGATAAGTCTGGAAATGGTTTACGCAGAATAGTATCAATAAATAAGTATAGGGCTTTCCAAGGTGATCATTTTAGTCTACAAGTACAAGTGAATTTAATGTGTCAGGAGAAAGGGAAGTGTAAGGAAAAGAAATAGGCTAAAGGCCCTGGGGTGAGGTGAAGGTCATCACCTTTGAGGAACAGAAATGTCAGTCTGGCTAAAACATAGTAAACAAGGGGAGTATGGAATGTCCTGAGCCTAAAGAGAGAAGCAAGGGCCAGCCCCCTGTGGTTTTCTTTAGTAAAACAAAGTCACATACAACTTCATTCACAGTATTTGCCCTGTCCCCTGTACCTCCTGTTTCACTAGTTCTTTCACTACTTTCTTTCTTTCATTGTGCTCAATCTCTAGAAATGCTAAACTGATAACATTTCTAGTGAGAACCCCTATTGTCTCGGTACTCGGGGTTTTTGACAAACCCATCCTTTCTGCTGGGCATACCTTTCCTCTTGTGCTTTATCACTCCGGCTAATATTTAGTCTAGCTGGCCCATTCCTGCCCACTCCACATCTCAGTTCACATGCCTGCTCCCCGGGAAGACTGCTCTGAACCCCATCACCCCTTGAGGGCTCTAGCAAATCTCTGCTTATATACTCAGAAGTACAAGAAAGAAAACTGTATTTTTCTGCAACTTACATTGTATTATGCATCCTTTTTATTGTGGGTTGGAAATTAAATTTCGATAAATTTAGGGTCCTCCCTCTTCACCCAACTTTTTTTTCTGAGTTCCAGGGAGAAACATAATGCCTGGTTGCCAGGAGTAGGAGTGAGTGGGGGTGAAGCGTCTGGTTCTTAAGGTCATCATCCTTCTCACTAGCTTCCACTACAACATCCACGCTCCCACGGGGCCTGAGGATATCAGCTTAATGATGACTCCTGAGTTGCATATCAGCCTTAACCACAAGAAATCATTAGATCTAGTTCTCCCTTAGCTGCTTTTGGGTCCCTAGTGGGCTCACATGATAAGGAGATCATTCTGCCCCTTCCTCTCCAAGCGTGGCCACAGTTCTCTCTGTGAGGCCACCTAGGACTCAGCTGTTTTTGTACCACTCTTGAACATTTCGTGATAAATTTAGATTGAATAAGCAGCCATTCTAATCTACAGTGACAAGAATTCCACATTATGTATATGCCAACAAATTCCACTCTAGTATAGAACATTGCCTTTTGACTTGGAATGTACCATAAATGATATTACATTTCCCCAAACCTACTTCTGTCAGGAAACATCTAATAAAGCACATTTATTACTAAGAGAGCTAACAGCTCATTCTGTCTCTAGATATTAACCCGTAAACATGTATTGGTTTACATTATAATTTTTAGAATAAAAAGGAAAATTCAGGCTCTGTGGATCCCCTGTTTCCTCCAGGATCATGACCTAAGCCCAAGGCAGACGTTTAACCAACTGAGCCATTCAGGTCTCCCTCATCAGCCTTTTAAAAGGGTTATGGGGTCCTCCAGATTTGTAGCTGACTGGCAGAAGTATGGGCAGACTGGGCACCTCATTTATGGCTGGTATCAAGGTGGGGGGCAGTCTTATGGGACTGAGCCGTTCACCTGGGAGTCTAGGCTAACTTTGGATAGTTAATGTCGTAATTGAATGGGCTTATGGGACATCCAGTTGGTATTAGAGAATTGGAGAATTGATCACTGTGGGTAAAAACATATCAATGAACTTCTCAAAGACAAAAATGGAAAGATATGTGACAGACCTCAAGGTATTTATTTAGACCTTGATCAGACCTTAGGATAAAAATACACATACTTGGCCTGCAAGTAACTCAGTGTGTATTTTGTAAGGGCAGAGATACATTGTCACTATCAGGAGGGGGAAAAGGATTGTATAGAAGCCAAGGAGAAAAGGAACTTCCCACAAAGAAGAAGGAAAACTGTCATGGGAAGAAATGCTAAATTCATGAAAAGATGATGGTACAGCCAAACCTTCCTTCCTGTTCTCCTGCCTAGGGCTGGCCACAGTTGTCTGAGGGAGTGAGATATGTGAATTAGCAGGCCATGTATAATTGACATTTTAAAAAAAAGTTTGAAATTACTACTTTGTCATTTAAATATATATGCATGACCCTTCTCAATCTTGGATAAATGCCCTCACAGTTAGACCTTCTGGAAGCATTTCACTCATGTCCCATCCCTGACTTGGCATGGATGACATCCATTGTCTGCTTAAAACTCTTCAAAGATTTCCATTTGCACTGGGTAGGGTTCAAAGTCTTCTCCCAGCCCTCGCATCCTGCATAACGAGGCCTCTGCCTGATTCTCCAGACACGCAACCCCTTTCCTGCCTTCACGCCTTCTGCCCCTGCCAGAGGGAACTTTCTTCTGTTCCTAGACCCCACTGATTGCTCTTCAGCTCAGAGCCTTCCTACAGGCTAAGTCGGCTCCAGGTCGATCCCTCCTCATCTGCCCCCACCTCACTCCCTCTACCCATTTCTCCTTCAAGGTTCCTTCTTCCTAGACACTTTCTCTGACCCCCCAGTTTAAATTCCATTGTCCTACTGTACTCAGATTGTACTCAGTACTTTTTCTTCCTAACACCTACTAGAGTGTGTTGTGATGCATTTATTAGGCTTACTGTGGTTTTAATTTCTACTTCCACCTAGTTCTTTGTGAGCAGAAACTGTGTTGTTCACCACTGTATGTCCAGTGCCAAGCACACACTGCCTGTCACAGAAGACATCCTATATATATTTCTTTAAAATATGGACTGAGGGGCTCCAGGGTGCCTGGGTGGCTCTGTTGGTTAAGTGTCTGACTCTTGATTTAAGCTCAGATCATGATCTCAGGGTCGTGAGATGGAGCTCCGTGTCGGCTCTGCACTGGGCGTGGAGCCTGCTTGAGATTCTCTCTCTCCCTCTGCCCTAACCCCCACTCACACACACACTCTCTCTCTCTCTAAAAATAAAAATAAAATAAAGGCTGAAGTAGTTAGAAAGGGTACCAGGAACAATATAGAACTTAGCTGGGCCTTAAAGGTCAAAGAGATGCCTCCTTCTCAAATGCGGTGCTAACATTCAAATACTTGGTGAAAGGACACAAACTTTCAATGATAAGATGAGAAAGTTCTGAGGATCTAAAGAACAGCGTCATGACTACAGCTGATAATACTGTATTATGCACTTGACATTCAACAGAGTAGATCTTAAATACCCTCGCCACACCCAAATAAAAGGTAATGATGGGAGAGGATGTATCAGTTAGATTATGGTAAATATTTTACAATGCATATCAAATCATTATGTCGTACATGCGATATACAATTCTGTTTGTCAATTATATCTCAATGAAAATGGAAAAAAAAAAAAAAAAACAAGGCAAGGATAACAGTTAAAAAAGAAACCAAGCCAAGAAAACAGTGCGGGAGCAGTCCTGAAGGCTCCCTGAGGTGCTGGGATTAACCTGTTACTTGCTGGATCTTGAGTTCCTAGAGGATGGGGCAGGCTGCCAGAATGGGAAGGGTCCTGGGGCCTTCGGGACACAAGCTATTTGCCTACAAGTACAAACATATTTCCGTATTTTAAAAACTGGCACAGTGGCACAGAAGCACCAGGTTGAATCGCTGTTCTGAGCAGGAGAGAGCTGAGAGCTCTCCAGCAAAGGTGGTGCTGAGATGCTTGAAAACTCATGGTTGACAAGGAGGCCACCCAGTCGTGTGACGGTAAGGCAGGCAGGACTGGATGGGGAAACCAGAGCAGTGGATCGCCCCCACGCAGGCTGAGCTGAGCTTCAGTGACCACGCACACAACAGGGAGGATCCGTGAGAAAACCAATGGCAATTCCTTTGACCCTGTTTGCTAAGGGGCAGATGTTGTTGTTTTAGTAGTAGTAGTATCACCGTCATCGTTGCCATCGGGAACACCACTGGACAAAAGAACCTGGGATCCAGCTCTGTACTGCCACTATCTCTGTGACCATGGACAAGTCAACCACTCTGATAAAAATTTTGAGTATATGAAAAATGTGAATTTTCTGGGGAACAGGCCCATATTTTTATCAGATTCTCAAAAAGAGTCAGAAACTACTGATTTTCAGGGTGTCTGGGTGGCTCGTTAGGTTAAGCGTCTGTCTTCGGTCATGATCCTAGGATGTTTTTTTCTTTTTTTAAAATTTTATTTATTTATTTGTCAGAGAGAGAGAGAGCACAAGCAGGAGGATTGGCAGGCAGAGAGAGATGTAGGCTCCCTGCTGAGTAAGGAGCCCCATGTGGGTCTGAGCCAAAGGCAGACACTTAACCATCTGAGCCACCCAGGTGCCCCAATAAATAAAATCTTAAAAAAAAAACTATTGATTTTCAAATTCTACATTTTCTTTTCTTTTTTAAGATTTTATTTATTTGACAGAGAGAGACACAGTGAGAGAGGGAACACAAACAGTGGAAGTGGAGAGGGAGAAGCAGGTTTCCTGCCAAACAGGGAGCTTGGCCAATGTGGGGCTCGATCCCAGGACCCTGGAATCATGACCTGAGCCAAAGACAGATGCTTAACGACTGAGCCACTCGGGAGCCCCTAAATTCTACATTTTCGAAAAGCTTACTATTCACTTCAAATATCCAGAAACAAATGGTCTCAGCTGATATTAGGGTAAATGATATCTATTAATCACTATTCTGTTGCCCTTTATTCTAAAGGCCACCAAATTTATTTTGTATTTCCCTCAGGAAATATGCGTTACTTCATTTTTTCAAACGTTGCACTCAAGAGTATTATTTGAATATAAATCACAAGACACACTTATTTCCAAATTTTAAACCTTTATTTCGAATACTTAAGCATAAAATTGTTAACAATAACCACAATATTAATAAGAAGAAAAAATATTAAAATATGAAAGTAAGTACTGAAACACATACTTTATTTAATTTCAAAACATTTGACATGGAAACACAGGTCACCAACATCAAATAAATTCCATTGCATCCTGGCACCTGAACTTTCCCTAAAACACAAAAAAGAAGGCTCTCGGGAGCCATTAAACAAACTTTATGATTCTTTGTTAAGAAAACAAACCGTAGGGCGGTTCTGTACAAAAATCTTACCAAAAATGATTTCCAAGGTGTTTTTATGTAGATTACTATAGTTAAAGAAAAAAATAATAATAATAAAAGAGAACAAAATATCCACCCTTACTTAAAATGTCTTAACAGTACAAGAATGGAGCACCGCTCATACAAAAACTGAAGAGACATACATTATCCGCACTCAGAAATCCCTTGCTTCACTTGGTGATTTGCTCCTCCCAGACACCACTGGTGCCGTCTCCTGGTTGTGCAGAATTTGAATTCTGTTTGATATAATGCGAGACCTGCATACTCAACCAACAAAATCTTTATCTTCATGTATATTGTGTGAAAACAAATTGAGGCAAAACTGAATCCCAGCTCACCTGGAAAAAGGTATCTTGTCTCCTGCTCTGGCATCTCAGTGCTTGTTTATGAATCCCGGAGCCCTTTCTGACCTCCTCTGGACCATTCCTCAGTTTTCATCCGCCATTATACTGGTCCCTGCAGTGTGCCTCCGTGGGTTGGCAGGGAAACTTGTAGAATCAGGTTTCACGGGAGGAAAATGCATTGTCCTTCTGAAGCCCCAGTCTATGCTCCAAAAAAAAAAAAAAAAAAAAAAAAAAAGCTCTATCCTGTGTGGTTAATTTCCCTGGAGTATGTGACCACATTTACAATGGGCATTGTCAAAAATAAAACCTGAGAATAAAACCAGGCTTTGGATATTGCAATCTCAACAAGGAGGGCTAACACAACCCTAGGCAGCATTTCGACATCCTGAAATGTCTGCGGCCAGATGTTCCTGGGGCTTATCAAAACGGCATTTGATTAAGAGATTATTGTGAAGGTTGTTTTATAAATCATATGGTGGGCCATATGCATTCAAAATAGTTCCTACAATGCTAGAAAAGGAGAATTTAATACCAGAAAGTATTTACAGTGCTACCAATCAAGCAACAGAGTGGAAACGGGGCGGGGGGGGGGGGGAGGTGGTCTACAAATAACCAGCACCAGCATGCTTCGGGAAATGAGTGATTACATGAATTTAGCTGTTTATTAGTGCAGAGACATGCTGTAAGGATTAAATGAAGGAAAGGAAGGGGTGGCCCAGAAGCCCATAAGTTTGCCAAATACAAAACTTGACATTTTTGAGAAAAATACAATTAAAATGTGTATATATTTTTGGCAACTAAATCACCAATGTCTTTGTAATTTCTATATATGTTGTATATAAAAAGCAAGGAAAACTGCTGTATTTTTTAATGGAAAATGGGGGGTTCAATCCCTGCAAAAGCACCAAATGCATATCATTTAGGATAACGCCTCTGACACACGTTTGACAACTAAATTACACAGCTCTTTGATATACTGTGTATGAATAGTGGCAATTATGGCCAATAAAATCAAAGAAAGAAAAAAAACTAATTAACACTAACATGTCATTATGACTCACTAGCATATAAAATCCTATGCTTGCTCTAAATTGCCAGCAATTGGCAATTCCCAAATTTCTAAGGATGAAGACAATAGTTTCCAAATAACTGGAGACACCCCAGATTTTGGGGGGCTCTCAGGAGCTTTCCCATCACTTTCTCCTATCAAAAGGCCCAAAGCACAATAATGACTTATCAAACCCACCAAACCCACTCCCAAGAATTCTAAACTGCAGTGATTAGTTTGGGATCCTAAGCGAATTATGACACTGCCTTATTAAAAAAAAAAAAAAAAAGATGGTGGTTAATTTTTTTAGTAGAAAGAGTATGGAATTTGGAGACAAAGGGCCTGAGTTCAAATTCCAGATTAGACATTTATTATTACTGTAACTTTGGACAGATTATTTAACCCTCCCTCAAGTGGGAATAGTAACAATGTCTACCCTCACAGAGTTGTTGTGAGGAGAAACAAAGCAAAATGAATGTGGAAATATCTAAAAATGAGGAAAAAAAAACACTCTACAATTGTTAACTCTTCCCCTGTGCTATGAACAGGCTTCGTCTAAATTTAGCAGGTGAGAAAAGTACAAAAGTATCCTGCTCCAAAAATCTGAATGCACTGAAAGTAAACTGATCTTAATAGAAAGAGTAACACACTTCAGAGGGAAAGACTCCATGAAATTTGGATTTAGTAAAACTGACCCAGGTTTCACATGGAGAAAAATCTGGCAGAAATTTTTGGTAAGACATTAAACCTGTTTTTACACAGTGAGTCAACCCAGATCTTAAAAGCCTCTGTGGCTTTAAGATTCTATACGAGCATCAGAGATGCTAAATTAATTGAAATTAAAAAGCAAAAATAAAAATCAAACTTGGCTACCGACAGCTAAGTAAAAATGAATTATCAGAAGACTTAATAAATAACTGTAGATAACAGTTTTATTCTTCCAACTTTATTACTGAAAAAATTCATAGTCACAGATGACCTCCTAAACTCTTAAGGTCACTCCATGGTGACATCATTGAAACCCAGAAGAGGGCTGACTTTCCAAAATTTTCCTGGATGTAGGGTATTTCTGCATAAACGTACCAAGTGAGAAAACACACTGAGGCACTCTGCAAAGGCCATCAGGTCATACAAGTGTGTAAGATGTTCTTATTAGAGAAATCTGAAAAGCTTTTAAAGATTTTTTAATCTTGTGGCATAAGCCCAGATCTGCAAAATTTACAAAATAAAGAATTCTCCAGAAATGGCATAAAAAAAACCCATGTATATCTCAATACAAAGTATAATAAATTGAAGGGGTAGAGAATGGAAACCACAAAACAAATTCCTTTCCTGGCTTCCTGGGCTGTTCTTTGACAACCATGGCTATGATTTTCCATGTCACTCAGTCACACACAATGCACATCTTTGTTCATCTCTGGTCCCCTGCAGTTACTCCTGTTCTGAGTTACTGAGCTTTCAAATAACTGATTTCTCCTGTCGCTTTTCTGAACTCCCTAAACGGCTCCAGCAATCAGCTCATCAGTTATCCATTCCTGACATGCATGTAGCACCGCGGGCCTCTCCCGTCTACCACTGCCTGGGTGGTGAAACCCTACACACAGGACTGAAGCATGCGAGGAGGGGGTCTCAGTGCAACCCAGAGGAAAACTGATTTGCAAAACCAACTCAAAAGCAGCTGCCCTCCTTAAAATTCCATCGAATCTTGAGTTTCCAGAGAGTCCTCTAAGCCTAAGGGGTCCCCTACGCCTGCCTGCGAGCTTAAGGTAAACCCGGAGTTTTTATATGCATTATGAGCATTCATAAACTTCTGCAAGTATTTGGAGGTATACAGCCAGTGGTGTTTCAAGACGTCTTCCATCTCATAGCACTTGGACTGTCTGGCGTTCATTTTTCGGAAGCGCCTGAACAGTTTGTTGCCAGACTCATTTCCCTCGCTCGCCCATGCCCCAATGGAGCCATCTCTCTCAATAATTTCAGGGACATGTGCCAGGGTTTTGTGAAAATAATTGGTGATTTTGCCCTCATATCTATACTTGAACTTGGTAGAGAGGAGCTCAGCAAAACGCTGTGAATTGAAGCTATACTGGCAGAGAGATTCTGGGCACTCTTTGGCAGGACACGATGATCGCCACACCGGCTTCATCTTAAGGTAAAGGTCCATCAGCTCCCTCAGAGCTTCATGCCTCTCCTCAGAGGGAATTAACTCACAGACTGCTTCAACGGTCTCTTGGGTCATGAGCTTCCTGGCAAAGTTGCCGTTCATCCTCATGATCGGTTTCAGGTTCATCTTCTTCCGGAGATGCTTGTCCAACGTAGCCTGCCATCTCTTCCTTTCCTCTTTGGAGGCATTGGGATTCTTGTACACCTCCCCTATCTCTAGCTGGAAAATCTTGTAGAACTCGGCTGCATTGCCAATGTCACAGTGGAGCGCATCTATGGAAGGGACCGTCTCGATGAAAGGTTTCGATGACACCCCTTTCACCCGGTCCCGCAGCTCTTCCACCGACTCGTGGTACGGGTTAGAACGCCAGACCTCATAGCGCTCCAGGTTCTCGGAGTGGCTTCTGGTGATGGAGTGGAAGACGAGATTTTGAGACGCTTCTAGGCGGGTGGCGTCACAAAGGGTACAAATGTAGACTGAGCCAGAAGCCTCGAGGCCTTCGACTTCCCGGACGAGTTTCTCATCGTAGCCGGTGCCCCTGAAGATGAACTTGAAACTCCGAAGGATGCCTCCCATCTCAAGCATTAATTGGCTGCTCTTCATGGCCTCCCTCTCAGCAATGAGAGGGCTCAGGATGGCCGTCAGGGTCTCGTGGTCAGACTCATCTGCCAGCATGAGACACAGGGGCTTACAGCACAGTTCAGAATTGGGTTTGACTTCTTCAAACACCTTCACATGTTCGGAGCCACGTGCTATTGTAATTTTCATGACCGTGAAAGAAAACCGAACGGCCTTTTCTGGAACCACGGGCCCGCTCCCATGCTTCTCGCTCACGTCTCCCATTCCATCGCAAGACTCCTTCACCACGACGGTGAAGGGGCCGTTGAGGTAGTCATCAAGGTCTTGGGCTCTCATACCTTCCAGGATGTCTTCCTCCATGTCCATCAGAGCAGACACCAAAGCTGAATCATAGCGGAACCGCTTCGCAATGGTGTCCACGGGGTAATCGTCCACAGAGGAGGACAGACCCGACAGGCCGTCAATAATGCCCACGTCTGTGCTGGAGGACACGTTCTTCAGAGGCGGCTGCCACTCAAAGGGGTGGTAGCCCGGCAGGAGGACCTTCTCAGCGTTCCGAAGGGCATGCAAAGGCTGAAAAATCTGCCTCCCGGTGATGGCTTTCACAGTCCTGTACATCTTGTGGTACTGACTGCAGCTGAGGAAGGTGTTGACACGGATGGCCAGGCAGACAGCTGGCTGCAGGCCAGAGCCCCGTCCCTGCATGATGGCCTCCAGCTCGTCCGCCTGCCTGTGCTCATTCCTGGCCCTCAGCGCCAGCAGGAACAAGGTCAGACACACCGATTTCACATCTCCACCTTCTTCTTTGTCCGCGAAAGCCTTGACTTGGAGCTTGAGCTCCCTCAGGCGGTGCTTCTGAGCCCTTCGGGTCAAGGACAGGAGATGCTGGCGGGGCCGACCCCCCTTGTTAATATGCACAAAAGTCTCTTTGGATTCCTTGTGGCTTGACACGTGGTGATTGTATTTTTCCAAGCTGATCTCCTTGTTGCACTCTTTGGCTGGACATTTCACCATCAGGGAATTCAAGATGCTCAGAAAGGACTTCACTGGGCTCTCCAGGTCGGTAGGGAAGCAGGGATATTGGCAACAGGGACAGTAGCTGCCCATGACTTTCAGGCATCTGAGAATGCAGATCCTGCAAAACACGTGCTTACAGGTGGTCTCCACGGGATCAGCCAGGATGTGTTCACAAATCTGGCAGGAGATGGATTTCACAAAGTGTGCCGGGAAGTCCACGGCAAGAAGCTTGGTACTAAGATGTATATGACTGCAGTTGGAAATCTTCTGCATCACTTCTTTGCTGCTAATCCTTGCCTGGGCTCTTCTCTTGTGCCGACGGGCTCTTCTAGCTCGATGAACCGCGGTTTTGAGTTTTTTGCTGAGCTGCATGTTTGGCTGATGGCTCTTCCTCTTGAGTCCCTGGCGGGCAGCGCGGCAGATGTCACAGGATGGCGTGTGGGGGTGCCACTCCATGGTTGCATTCCTTGGGAAGGAAACCTCAGATGGGGCGCTGCTAAACTTCTTGTACATGATGCGCCAGCAGTTATGGCAGAACTCAGTGGGGTGGATGGAGTCAACATCTGCTTTCACGTCCATCCGGAAGACCTTGGCAATGAGGTCTGGCCAGGATGTAGCTCTCCTTTCCTTCTTTCGTAAAAGGACTTGGGTTTTACCATCCACGGGCCCATGGACTGGATATCTTCTATTGTGCTCATCGGTTTTAAAAGAATTCCCACAGATACGGCAGAGATGTCGAAGGTTGGCTTGGTGGATGGCTTTGTCTCTTTCTTTCCCATCATTATGGGATTTCTTCAGAAACTTAGGGTGAATGTTTACTGCTGGTTGACTCAGAGCTGGCTTCTGACCATCAGCCTTGTCCGGGACTCCTGGAGATTGCTCCAGAGAGGGTTTCCCCTCAGAGGAAACTTTCTTTTCTTTTTGAGCCTCTTCGGGTGCCTTTTCAAAAGATCGCACCCTGAATAATTTAAATTTCCATTCTGAAAATTTAATATGCGGGTGCTGAATTTCATCTGGGGCAGAAGCGAGTCCCAGGGTGGGTGGCAAAGAGACAGCCATGCTGGCTGAGATTCCTGAGAACAATGAAAAAAGTCAGATGAAGAAAAAATTCGATATCCCACTGATGCATCTTAGAAGGAATACAAATTAATACATTCATTCATTCATTGATCCAAAAAGTTACTTATTAAACCTCTTATTTTAATATACTCTGTGAGGTGCTGAGTATACAGCAGAGAACATTCATTCTCTGCTTTGACCATGTCCATGGTTATCTTTACCAACATGCACCACTGTGGTTCATTTTATGTATATTTGTACAATCTTATTTTCTTGCCACCAAAACCTTAAGGTCTTTGAGGACAGAATCTCTGAGTGATTCATCTCTATCTCTCCAACATTCCTAGTACATACTAAGGCTGAATAGTTATTTGCAGAATAAATACAAGGAAAAACTGGCTAGTAAAACCATGGAAAAGTCATATTTCCTGCATTGTATTAGCCTCATTGCACTAGCTGGACAATATATTTCCAGCTTTTTAAAGCAGTCTCCCAGGAGGTTGTTTGTTTATTTCTTCCAAGCGGGTCATAAAGGAATGATAAAGCTAAAAACGCAAAGAAACTAATTACTCACTACTTGAAAGGATGAAGTGAATTTTGAGGCATTATGAATGCTAACTAATAATAAGTATCATGGATAGTAATTATGCTTACAATTTTAATTAGTGAACACTGCTGTAAATTATAAGGCTGTATCTACATTAGAAACAAAATACCACAGAACTCTCTAAAGCTGCCATAGTATGAACCTACAAAGATTCCCAAGGACTTTTAAAATGAAAAATTCAAGTAGTGTCAGGAAAAAATCACACAGGCCATCCTGGAAGTCATTACTAGACAATGGTCATTAGCTTGATAGTTTGTAATAAGAAGAGGTAGGAGTAATATTTTTCTTCTGATAAAAAGTATTAGCAATTGCATCTGCCAGGAAACCTTACCAATCTGGGTAGGGCTGCAGGAAAAAAAAGTCTGCAAATACCATTTGAGTCCTCTTCTGATCCTATTAGCCCAGTATTTTCAAAATTCCTTAGTACACATCACTGGAAAAACAGCAACTGTGTTTCAATCCATAATCTATTTCTCCCAGATTGCTGGGGTTAACACTCTTAACCCACAAATTATGTGAAGCAACACTTTTTACCCCTGAATTAATTAGCTACCTAGATTGGGGAGCCTGGGTGGCATAGTCCGTTGGGCATCTGACTCTTGATTTCGGCTTAGGTCATGATCTCAGGGTCGTGACATCCAGCCCCAAATCAGGCTTTGTGCTTCGCACAGAATCTGCTTGAGCTTCTCTCTCCCCCTCTGCCCCACTCCCACCCCGGACTCATACTCTTTCTCTCTATAAATAAATAAATAATAAATAAATAAATAAAATCTTTAAAAAAAAATTAACTAACCAACTTGTTTTTTTTTTTTTTTAAGATTTTATTTATTTTGACAGAGAGAGACACAGTGAGAGAAGGAACACAAGCAGGGGGAGTGGGAGAAGCAGGCTCCCCACTGAGCAGGGAGCCCAATGTGGGGCCAGATCCCAGGACTCTGGGATCATGACCTGAGCCGAAGGCAGACACTCAACAAATGAGCCACCCAGGTGCAGCTGAGATGTTTTTATAGCGTCACGTGGTCATGGAGGCTAACCCTCAGATGAACAGCTGGGTGGGCTGGGGCTTGCAGGGAAGGAGGTGCAGTGGTCAATCCTGACTGCTCTACCGAAGCTTCTTTTCAAGTCATCCCTTTAAACAACAGACGTTTGGTCCATTGTGCATGCTCTAGTCTTCAGAGGCTGATGTTCTTCATGAAAACTACAAGCCAATTTCCAAGACATGGTTAAAAAGGAAATCCTGTTCAATTGTTCTTTATGCAGGACGACCATGTCAAATCTAAACAATTTCAACCATCTTCAAGGTCTCATTAATCTCAAAAGTATTTCACCTGCAGCCCAGCAAACACTGGGCTTGTTGTTTAGGGTTCAGTTATGTTCCTAAATTCTGTCCTGTGTCAGGTGTGAAGACCTTCCAGGTCTCCCCGGCCCCATTGGCTAGAACTCCTTCTCAAATGCCTTTTCATTCCATTAGACTTTTTCTACCCGGTCTTTTTGTATCATGATTGTTCTCTGGATTTCCAAGATAGTCTTCTGAGTTTTTATTTTTAAAAAACTGCATCACCATCAATGGAGTTAAATAATGAACTTTCATAATGAGTAAGTCAACCACAGGCATTTTGGAGGGATCTCTAGAACTCTCTCCCCACCCTACCCACTCCCCTCCTGACTCCCACTGACCTGAACTGTAATGTCCAAATCTGCCAAAATACATTCATTTAAATACTCCCAGAGAAAGCATGCCATCACCAATCAATTATTAGCCATTGACATCCAAATCAAAGGTATTTGTTGTTTTCAACTCAACTGCTAAAACTTTATCCAAACTAGAAGCAAGAAGGGGGTAGAAGGGATATGTTATTCTTGTTTTGAGGGAAATATACACCAAGATGCTAATCATGATTATCTGTGGATGTTATAGATTTTTTTTAAGGATTTTATTCTTAAGTAATCTCTACACCCAACGTGGGGTTCGAACTCACAACCCTGAGATCAAAAGTCACATGCTCCACCAACTGAGCCAGCCAGTCAACCCCAGCTATAGATGTTTTATATTTTTCATCTTACCTATGATTTCTACTTTTTCTGAAATAAACATGTATTACTTTTAGAAGACAGAACTTTGAATAACTAGATCTAATGAGGTATGTTTTATCTATCTGGTTAACAAAGATTGAAAATACTACTACTCAACATTAATGAAGGTATGGGGAAATGCAAGTGTCTTCATACATTCTTGGGAGAACTATAAATTGGTATAATATCTCTAGTGAACAATTTAACCATTTTTTAAAAAAGTTTAACTATATCTTGTCTTTGATGCAATCAACTTGCTTTTAGGAAGTTATTCTAGAGAAACATTCCCACAGGTCATTTCTTGTGTGGGGATAAATATTCCATAAGTTATTCCCACAGTGAATATTGCATGGAGAGAGATGGAGACAAAGAAAGAGATTTATATTAAAAAAATTATTTGTTACTTTAAAAAAAACCAGGAAATAGCATAAATAATCACCAACAGGACATTATTAAGTAAACTCTGGTCCAGAAATACAACGGAAAACAACACAGACATTTAACATTGCCATATGCTTTAATGCGTATGTACAATTTCCCTATGCATCAATGATGCGGAAAGATACCCACATGACAATGCAGAAACAGGATAACAAGAGCTGGCAGGATTCCATTTACGCACATTTGCCCATATCTACAAGCACACACTTTCTGGGAGGATACGCCCTAAAATCTTAACAATGTTTATTCTCCAAAAACAGAGATACTGTAAGAAGGTCTCCTTATTTTTCTGTTTTATTCATTCTTACATCATTTTAATTTTGTATCACAAACATGTATTATTTTTTAAATTTTGTGATCAATTTACTTTAGGGAAAAAAATGTTTTAAAAACTAGATTTATGGGGCGCCTGGGTGGCTCAGTGGGTTAAGCCTCTGCCTTCAGCTCAGGTCATGATCTCAGGATCCTGGGACTGAGTCCCGCATCGGGCTCTCTGCTTGGCAGGGAGCCTGCTTCTTCCTCTCTCTCTCTCTGCCTGCCTCTCTGCCTACTTGTGATCTCTCTCTATCAAATAAATAAATAAAAATAAAAATGTTTTTTAAAAAAACTAGATTTACATGTACCCATTGTCATTTTTCTTTATTTCTTCCTAAATCCCCCCCAAAGTTTTAAGACCTGGCTAAGCCTCAGATCTGATCAGCAACCTCATTTTTCTTTTCTAGTGAACAAGTAGAAAGCCAACAAAAATATGGACCTCGATAGAGCACGAAGTTGGGATTATGTAAGAGTCATTGTGTGGTCATCGTTTGACACTCGGGAATCTCACAAATGCCAGATCTCTCTTCTAACAAAAGATCTCAGCAGCAGACCAGCCCCACTTGCAAGCTCAGCTCTGTTCCCATGAGGCACGGCAGTGCCGTCTCAATGTGGCTGTCACCTGCCATCACAGCTGTGGGGTCTTTGTCAACACAGGGCACAGATTCATTTGGACAAACCAGGCTGGGAAAGTGTGGTCCGGTTAAAAGCTTCAGTGTGGTGAGTGCGTGACAAGCTGGTTTCAGAGGCTGAGTCACACAGCAGCACCACCTCCCACTCCCAGCCCGGCCCCCCCCTTACACACGCCTACATCCAAGCCCTTGACCCACAGTCTCCCCTCTTCACATTCTCAACTTGGTCTGTGTACAATGGCCAAGTGACCACTGTGTGCCCAAGCGTGACCCCTCGTTGTTGCACCTATCCCACTCATGCACTCATGCACCCAACCATTCACACCATAAATACCCGTCTCTAATTTCTGCCCAACACCGTCATCAAAAAGTCAGCAGCAACAGCAGCCTTTCTATAAGTCTCAGGCATCCACAAAATGACCCTCAGATTCTTTCCCTCCCTCCAGGCAACGTCTTGCTTGAACTACTTCAGAAAGAGAAGGGCACCATCACACACCCTAGTCTGGAATCCCAGTTCAAGGACATAATCTGTGTGTAGCGTCTCTACAGTGGCAATTCTAAAAATTATGATGTGTTAGAATCACTGGGGAGCTTGTGTAAAAAAAATAATAATAATAATAATGCAGATCATCTGGCTCCAGAGATTCTGTTTCAGCTTATTAAGCATGGAGTCCAGAAATCGCATTTGTTAAGCATTTCAGGGATTCTGCTGTGAGGAGTAGCCCATGATCACACTTCGAGAAAAGCTCCAATTGAGTTCAGGAAATTGCTGGCAATACTGGGAGTACCTGGGAAACTACATTTCCTCCCACCCTGAGATTCGTTTGCTGATTACTTACCGTGCCTAGACAAGCACAACATTTCTTTCCAAGAGTCACACCTTCCTTCCGATAATTTATTTACTCATTTATTCGAGAAGCACTCCTTAAAGGTTTCCTCTGCTCACCATACTCATTTACAGCAATTCCGAGATCTGTATCTCCTCTATGAACCTACGCTGTCTTCCTAAACTTGACTTCTTTTCCCTTTCCAGTTTTTACACATTAGAAAGAAAAATTAAATTGTTGTCAGCTTCTCTTGATCCCTCCCCTCATCCCCTGCAAAGAAAAGAAGCCCAAGTCCTTCTGATTAGAAACACAAAAATGTAATATTGTGGCTCAGGGCATGAAAGTACGAGTGTTACCTTGCTCAGCAGGCTGCCTGGCCAAAAGGTTGGGATGTCTGTAATTCAGTTGATATGACTTGATAACCAAAGAGAAGGCCAAGTGTGCTCTCCTCCCCCTCTTGGCTCTCTCAGAGCCCCCAGAGCAGACAGCTGCATTATTTATCAGCTTCCACTGTCCTTCCCAGCCTCCCCCCACCACAGAGGGCTAACCACACAAGCCAGCTGCCAATCACAGGCCAGGAGCCTCCAGCTCCAGCTGGCACCTGGCTCTTCAGGAAGCTTCGCTGGGGACCCGAGTGTCATGCGGGTGTGCTGGAACATTGCCAGAGCTGCCAGTTCACTCCCCAAGCCTGTCTGGGTTGGACATGAACTTGTCAACAGAAGTTCTGGCTTCTGCCAAAAGATGCGATGGCCCTGTGCCTCAGTTTCCTCATCGGTAAGATAGAAATGCTAATAGCATATACCTCAGAGTCGGCGACATTATACAGTGAGAATTATCACAGGAAAATGTGGGGGACGGTGTCTGCCCTTAGTAGAAACTCACCACATACTAACTCTGATTATTTTTATTCTTACCTTGAAATAAGATCCAAACCCATCCCAGAATCCTCCTACCTGGTCAATTCTCAGTCAGGGAAGGTTGTGCTCCTTGCAACAACACTGGGTTTAAACAAGACTAAACATATTTTGAAGTAAACAGGCCTGGATTTGAATCATGCCTCAGGTCTTCAATACCTTACTTAAATTTTGGGAGCCAGAATCTCCTCATCTACAAATTGGATTGATCATTTTAGACCCGAGCAATAGGCTAGGCTTCTAAGTGCTTTATGCATTATTTAATTGTCCCAGCAATCTATACATTTGACATTATTATCTCTAAAGAGGAGCAGTACAAGTTTAGAGCAATGGAGAACCCATCCAGGGTCACACAGCTACTAGCTGGTGAATGTGGGCTCCTTAAGCACTCCACTCCACTGTAAAGGAATAATAAAAGCTAGTCTGTAGTCGTAGGGGAAGATGACTCAAGAATATACTTCTGGGGGCACCTGGGTGGCTCAGTGGGTTAAAGCCTCTGCCTTCGGCTCGGGTTATGATCTCAGGGTCCTGGGATCAAGCCCCGCATTGGGCTCTCTGCTCCGCAGGAAGCCTGCTTCCTCCCCTCTCTCTCTCTCTCTGCCTGCCTCTCTGCCTACTTGTGATCTCTGTCTGTCAAATAAATAATAAAATCTTTTAAAAATAAATAAAAAATAAATAAAAAAGAATATACTTCTGTTTACTTAACACCATCTCTGTTTCAAACCCCATTCTTAGTTCTTAGGCCAGGTTTATTCCCAAAGTACATCTCTGTCCAGCTAGTATGTGAGGGATCTTCTATGTTCTCATTTGATTCTTAGCAAAAACTGTCAAAGGGGTAGGTGCAAGGACTTAATCTGTGCTGTGCTGTGCTGCCCTCGTAAGACACTCCTCTTATATCTCCAATATTTTTTTTTAGTTATAGCCAATGTAATTTTTTAAAAATATTTATTTATTTATTTGACAGAGAGAGAGAGAGAGATCACAAGCAGGCAGAGAGGCAGGCAGAGACAGAGAGGGGGGAAGCAGGCTCCCCGCTGAGCAGAAAGCCCGATGCAGGGCTCAATCCCTGGACTCTGGGATCATGACCTGAGCTGAAGGCAGAGGCTTAACCCACTGAGCCACCCAGGCGCCCCATATCTTCAATATTTTGCACTTGGGCCGATCTAACTGCACAGCAGTCCTGGGCACACAGCTCCTGCTCCCTAAGCTAAAGTCAGAACAGGAGGCACTGCAATCATATTGGGAGAGATGGTCTGTGGCTTCTACGTGCTTCGGTGTGTTTGTGCTCACGGGGATAGACCCATCACCTGAGGTCCATATGACACTGAGACAGGGCAGGTGGGAGCCAAGAATTCCCTAAAGATGGTGTCCGTGTTCAGATCAGCAGGAAGCAGGACCTGCAGGATGGGTGGGCTTTATAGCCTTTAAGTCCTTCATTCAGTGGGGTCAGGTAGAGAGGAGACAACAAAGCAGACAGGAAGACGATGCCCTTCCCATCCATCCTCCCATGGTCCAAAACCCTGCATCTTCTCTGGACTCACAGAAAGAGAAAGGGCCAGATGTTCTTGCTTCATGTTGAAGGAAATAGGAAATTATCACAGAATTAGAAAAAGCAGGGAGTCCCAGCTTCCAAGGATCAGGCAGGCTTCGGTTCTAAAGACTCACCTAGAAGTTAAGCGATACTAAGGTGGCCAACCATCCCACTTTTCTGGAACTTTCCTGAGGTCCAAACAAACAAGGTCAGTGGGTCACGTGACAATGTCCCACGTGACAAACCCCACCTGGCGCAAACTCGGACTTCCGTCATAAAACGGCAAAGTCAGAGCTGCCTAGGATGCCACGTTGTTCCGAGCAAATTAAAAATAAAACAGTGCTGACAGATCTTGGCCTAATTTAGCAGAAGGAAAAGCACAAAAAGGCCAAACTGGCGTTTGGACGATTCGATGCCCGTTTCCAGCCTTGAGCCCGGCACTCCCTGCTGAGTGATTAGCTGCGGTTAATTCTGGAAGTGTCTAAAGGCCCTGCGCTGGCCTGGCTCCCTCTGGGCATGTGCACCTGGCCGGCCGTCCCTCCTTCCCCCAGACTCTCCATCCAAGCCCCCAACTCTCTTCAGCAAGTTGCCTACATTTATCCCCCTTGGCTCTCTGCAGGCCCTTTGAAGAGATCTTTTCAAATTCAATTTCTTCCCAGACAGCCATGAGCTCCAGTTGTTGATACCAATCAAAATCCGCTCCCACAGCTGAGGTCTGAGTGTGTGAAGGCGGCGTTTTGCGCTTTTATCATAAACCAGCAGATGCTCTTCACTGACATCGTGATTACACATATAAGCTTGTATCTGTGTATCTCCAGCTTGCCAAACTCCTGCCTCCTAACATCACCAACCCAAAGCCAGAGCTAAAAGGGAACTTGGAGGTTATCAGACCCGATGAACACATCTCATAGGTGAGAAACAGTCCTCAAAGGGCAATGTCTTGCTCAATGTCACAGGACAGAATTAAAAGCAGAAATAGCATTACAGACCAGGTCTCTAGGATCCCAGGATCCCAGGACAAGATTCTTCCCACTGCGCTGGAAAGGGAACATTCCTCCCTCTCCCGCCCCCGTGCCATCTGGCTTCCCCTAGCCTGGAAAGGAACTTGAGTTGGCAAAGAAGCAGAGCCTTCATAGGTCACTGCTAGATGAGAGCCTTCCGTGAGAATGCGAACTTGCCCCAGTGCCGGGAGCCGAAAGACAGCATCTCTACACGCTCATTGCTCCCCCACTTCCCCAGTCTTGAAATTGCTTTCTAATTAACTCAATGTGGATTATCCCTGTTAGTAAATTTTCTAATGTGTTATTAATTGCTCTGAACGTCAGCTGCAGCTCATTCTCCACAAATTCTAGAGTGCCGCCGCGGGCTTTCTTGTGTCCGGGAGGCTGTTTCTAAACAACCACTGCCATCGTGTGGGCAAAAAAAGTCCCTCAGGAAAAGCCATTCTTGGCTTTTGGCATTTCTGCCTAAAAATGTCTGAAATTGGATCCATGAACCGATTCCAGGAGTCATTAAGTTTTGTTCTCTTCTCTCCTCCCCTTATCCCCGACTTCTTCTTCTTCTTCTCCTTCTTCTTCTTTTTTTTTTTTTTTTTTCAAAGAACTTTCTTTTTTTTTTTTTTAAGATTTTATTTATTTATTTGACAGAGAGAGATCACAAGTAGGCAGAGAGGCAGGCAGAGAGAGAGAGGAGGAAGCAGGCTCCCTGCTGAGGATGCGGGGCTCAATCCCAGGATCCTGAGATCATGACCTGAGCTGAAGGCAGAGCTGAAGGCAGAACTGAAGGCAGAGGCTTAACCCACTGAGCCACCCAGGCACCCTGACTTCTATCCTCCCTAACCCTCCCCTCCACCACCCCCTACCTCCGTCAGATTCCCTCATAATTCCTATAGACGAAGAAAGAATGCCAAAAGTTTAGGCAATCCAAGCAACTTCCTCAAGACCCCACACCTAGCTAACTGCAGTCTTCCCCTGAAGTCAAGAGAGGTCCAAAATGAAATTCAGCACTGTTAACTGGCCCCAGAAAACATGTAATAAATACCTTCTCCTCACTCCGCAAACAAGTAAAGACGTGAAGACCGTGCCCTCATGAGGGAGTTTGAGGACCTGAGAATGATGTCCAGTATTTAGGACTCTACTAGACATCCTTTCTGATTTGCAGGCATCTGACCCATCTTCAAGCCCCAAATATAAGAAGTTGTTTCTTTCTTCCTTGTCATATTTAGCTGTCAAGGTGTAAGAATGAGTTACGACATCAGTGTAGGATGAATTTGATCGAAATTTCTTAAAGCTGGAATTCAGGTTTGAGGAATGAGCTCTCTCAGCCTAGAGTAAACATAACAGCCTGAAATTAGTACTCACAGGACAGCAAAAGACAATTTTACAAAAAGCCACACTGGGGGACGCCTGGGTGGCTCAGTTGGTTAAGCAGCTGCCTTCGGCTCAGGTCATGATCCTAGCGTCCTGGGATCGAGTCCCACATCGGGCTCCTTGCTCGGCGGGGAGCCTGCTTCTCCCTCTGCCTCTGCCTGCCTTTCTGTCTGCCTGTGCTCGCTCTCTCTCCCTCTCTCTCTGACAAATAAATAATAAAATCTTTAAAAAAAAAAAAGCCACACTGGACAACAAAAAGCTCTACAATTTGAGGGTTTCCAAAATTTCACAATGATATTTGAAGGGTGAAAAAAAGACACTTTTTTTTTTTTAAAGATTTCATTTATTCATCTGACAGACAGAGATCACAAGTAGGCAGAGAAGCAGACAGAGAGAGGTGGAAGCAGGCTCCCTGCAGAGCACAGAGCCCGACGCGGGGCCCGATCCCAGGACACCAGGACCACGACCCGAGCCGAAGGCAGAGGCCCCAACCCACTGAGCCACCCAGGCGCCCCAAAAAAGACACTTTTAAACAAAGGGACTTAAACTACAATTTAAGTTAATTTAACTGTGTTTCTGTCTATAGTTACCGTGGGGTTTGATTTTCTATATAATGAGAGCAATTGCTTTGTTTTTAATAAATGTTAATGAAAAACTGCTCTTTTCAACTTATGAATAGTGGTTCTAGAGAGAGATAGAAAGATAGAATCAACTCCTAATTATTTTCAAGCAAAAATCTGCCCTTGAATTGTCTGTAATGTGTTTCTTAAAAAATAGTTTATAATTACTATGTGAGTTAAATGTTTATCTTGTTATATACTTTTCCTGGGACATTCTTCCCACTCAAACAAAGAGCATAGTTTCCAAATGCAAGTAAAATCTCACTTTGCCATTATCATTACAGAAAAGAGAAATGTCTGTATCTTTATTTCCACAACTAGGGATGGCTATTGGTAGTAACAATCCACTTCATTAAATAAGTTTTGTAAAGACCAATCTGGATTCTACTCTTTCCTGTCTTCATGTCAATCTTAAAAAATATTTTTGCTTTGTGACAGGAAGAGAGGGACAAGCTGAATTGAGCTTTAGTTGAGATTTGCCGTCCTTTGTACTTCTAGAAAAAAAGAATATATCATCATTCTCCTCCAACCTCTCTTAACATTTCCAATCTCTTCAATACCCCTTGCCTCCCCAAAAATCACCAACCGTAACTAAACCCTTGATTATCTTTCACTAGCCATATATAAAACAAACAAAAAAAATGTTCTCAATAACATGACATCATGAAGGGTTCTTAGACCTCCTAAGTCTTCTTGTGGCTTCTCTGTTTCTCATCACCCACAAACTGTTATGTAGAAACTATGTGTAAAATACCAGGAATCAACTCCAGGTTCAATGGCCTTTTGGCAACCAGGACTCATGACTCCCTTTCTCCAACAAAGCTATTTCTCCTTGGTAACAATCAGTAATATAATAAAATGTTAAGATAATTTGTGTCTTATGCCTGTTGATCTGAAGGTGTTATGGGCTGAACTGTGTCTCCCAAAATTCACGTGATGAAATTGTAACCCCCATGCAACTGCATTTAGAGAGAGGGCCTTTAAAGAGGCGATTAAGAAAAAATGAAGTCATTGGGGTGGGCCCTAATCCAATCTGACTGATGTCCTTTCAAAAAGAAATGAGGTCACATCTAGAGATGCAGGAGCAGAGAAGACCACATGAGGACACAAAGAGAAGGGGGCCATCCGCAAGCCGAAGAAACCAAACCTGAGGCATCTTGACCTCTGACCTCTAGCCTCCAGACCTGTGAGAAAATACATTTCTGTTGTTTAAACCACCCACTGTGTGGTATTTGGTTATGGCAACCCAAGCAGACTCTTATGGTATGGATCACGTCTCTCACTCTGGACACTTTCCTTATCCACCTACCCAAGGAAGAGGAAGCTCTTTAGATGGTCAAGTCTAAGGATACTCATTAGGCCTCAGTCTTCATGAGCAAATATGGCTCTCATGGCCATTATTATCTGTATGGTGTTGGGCTGTGGTACTGGGTACTGACACTAACCAAAGTTTAAATTCTAGCCACTGGCAAGCTGTGGGATCTTGGGCATACTTCTTAACCTCTCTGACTCTATTTCCTTATTTGAAAATGAGAATAATAGTAATTCCTAGTGGGGTACCCAGGTGGCTCAGTCAGTGAAGCACCTGTCTTTGGCTCAGGTCATGATCTCATGCTTCTGGCATGGAGTCTCTCATTGGTCTCTCTGCTCAATAGGGAGTCTGCTTTTCCCTCTCACTCTCCCCTCTGTTCTCTCTCTCTCTCTCTCTCTCTCTCTCTCAAATAAATAAATAAATATTACTTTAAAAAAATAGTAGTACCTGGTAATGTTCTTAGGAGAATTAAATGAACTAATACATGTAAGATGCTTAGCCCTCAGTTAAACACGATGTTGCCTCAAGAACTCCCCATCCTCCCCCAAAACCCTCCGTCCTCACTGTCTTTTTCATATTCTTTAAAAGCAAATAACTCCTTAGTTCAACGTAAATGCCTAAAGTCGTCCTTCATATATCTTTCTCCAAATCTTCACAACAAAGTCAACAAATTCTAGTCCTCTTAAAATTACAAGTCAGATCATTTTACTTCTCTGATCAAAACCCTCCTATAGTTCCCCATCTTGGTGAGAGCAAAAGCCAAAGACTTCACAAGGACAAACAAGGAGCATTACTTTTTTCCCCCACTTACTACAGTCGCACTGACCCTTATGCTGCTCCCCAGAAAGTCCATATATATTTCTGCTTGCTATCCTCTCTGCCAGAAATATTACATTAGACACTGCCGTATTAGACAGGGTTCTCCAAAGAAACACTACCAATAGGAGATATCTCTATTCTAGAGATCCAGAAGAGGAATTTATTATGAGGAAATAGCTCATATGATTATGGAAGCTGAGAAGTCCCATGATTGGCCGTTTGTAAGCTAGGACCCAGGCCAACAAGTGGTGTAAGACCCAGTCTAAGGACAGGAGAAGACTGATGTCCCAGTTGGAACAGTCAGGGAGAGAGAGAGAGAATTCTCCGTTCCACTACCTTTTTGATCTATTTAGGCCCTCAACAGATTGCATGATGCCCATGTGCACTGAAGAGGACAATCTGCTTCATCCATTCAGTCTACTGACTCAAATGCTAATATCATCCAGAAACATCCTCACAGACACAGCTGGAAAGAGTGGGTAGCCAAATATCTAAGCACTTTGGATCTAGCCAAGTTGACACATAAAAGTAAACATCACAGCTGCCTCTGACTTCTATGAACACGCAATCTAATGTGGAGTTAAAATAAACAAATCTAGAGTTGTTGGTAGAGTTGAGAGAGAGGATGAGATTATGCATCAAGAGTCAAGAGATATGAGACATATTTTCTGCTCTGTCACTCTGTAGCTCTGTGACCTTGAACCATTCATGTAACGACACTTTCTCAGTTTAACCTTATGTAAAAATGGGTAACACCTACTTTCTAGAACCCTTATGAGGATTAAATAATTAGAGGAAATGCCTGGATCAGAGTCTGATGCTATGCAGGCATTTAATAAACATCAAGAGCTACATGGGTATATCGGAGAAATATCCACCCCCTAAAAAAATTTGAACTAAGTTTGCCTTCTTAGAGTTACACTATAAAATTAATCCACAACAGTAATCAGAACAAAGATGTGAAAAGTCACATCAAGAGGAGAAAATACATTGAGACGACGTGGATGGAACTAGAGGGTATTGTGCTTAGCGAAATAAGTCAATTGGAGAAAGACAACTATCATATGATCTCCCTGATATGAGGAAGTGGAGATGCAATGTGGGGGTTTGGGGAGTAGGAAAAGAATAAATGAAACAAGATGGGATCGGGAGGGAGACAAACCATAAAAGACTCTAAATCTCTCAAAACAAACTAAGGGTTGCTGGGGGGAGGGGGGTCGGGAAAGGGTGGTGGGGTTATGGACATTGGGGAGGGTATGTGCTATGGTGAGTGCTGTGAAGTGTGTAAACCTGGCAATTCTCAGACCTGTACCCCTGGGGCTAATAATACATTATATGTTTGTAAAAACATTAAAAAAATTTTTAAAAAGGAGAAAATACAATAGTTTCCAGGCTGAACAAAACTTGAGGACAGATATTAAGATATGAAAAAAATTTATTAACCAAAGTGAGGTTGTTGGTCATTGTTATGAGCTGAATTATGTCACCTCAAAATTCATATGTTGAGGGGTGCCTGGGTGGCTCAGTGGGTTAAAGCCTCTGCCTTTGGCTCAGGTCATGATCCCAGGGTCCTGGGATCGAGCTGCACATCAGGCTCTCTGCTCTACAGGGAGCCTGCTTCCTCCTCTCTCTCTCTGCCTGCCTCTCTGCCTACTTGTGATCTCTGTCTGTCAAATAAATAAATAAAATCTTCAAAGAATTTGTTTAAAAAAAAAAGAAAAGCAAGAGGAAAAATTAAAAAAAAAATTCATATGTTGAATTCCTAATGCCTAGTATCTCAGAATTGACTATATTTGGAGATAGAGTCTTTAAAGAGATAAATTAAAATAAGGTCATAATCCAAAAGCACTGGTGTCCTTTCAAGAAAAGATTAGGACACAGACACACACAGAGGAAAGATCATGTGAAGGCACAGGGAGCAGATGGCCATCTACCAGACAAGGAGAGGGCAAACCAGACTCAGAAGAAACCAACCCTGCCGACACTTTGATCTCAGATTTCAAGCTTCTAGAACTGTGAGAAAGTAAATTCTGGTGTTTTAAGCCACTCAGTCCATAGTGCTTTGTTACGGTAGCACTAGAAAATAAATGTAGTCATTAATGGAAACTTAGAAAGTTGAAGTCAGAAAGACCTACAGATATGCACATATATTCACTAAAAAAGGAGGCTGTCAATCCCAAAAATGCCACTTTCTTATCACTGGGATGTGTATAGCTTGAAGAACACCTCAAGCTTATCATTGCCTGAAATCATTACTCTTTTGAATCATCCCACTAAATCTTTTGCTCTGGTTAGATTTTCAGCAAGCAACATTCTGACTATAATTTGAGTTTCTATAAGAAAGTTGATATCTGTTCTTTTGTCTGTCCAACTGAGGCCAGCCTTTCCCCCACTTATAGTGATTCTACCATGGTGGTCAGTCTCACAGCCCTGGTTTCCTCACCGAGCCAAGGTCAGCTCCAAACAAATTTCCCAATCCCTTAGATACAGTGGCTGGCCGGAGTTAGTCACCTGACCCTCAAAGGTAGAGTCTTTCTGGGAGATGGATATGAACAGCTGAGGGAGAGGGACCCCCCTCCTCTCTCCAAGATTGTGAGCCCAAAGGATTTCATAAGTCTGTAGCTGCCAAGGCCATCATGTTACCTTAGGACAAAATCTATATGGGAATGAAATCCAAGTAAGCAGGTGAAGGAAAGAGGCAGTAAGAAAGAATTGATGACATCATTTAAACTCCTGGATCCAACTATGCCTGAAATAAGATACAACATCAGAACCTTCTCCATTATAAAAGCCAAGAAATTCATTTTCTCCTTAAGCTAAGTTGATGGGATTTTTGTCCCACAAAACCATAACAAGTCCTGACTAATATACATGCAGATCTTTTCTTCTGCCGTTGTGAATCTTCTAAGAAACTCTGGCTTCCTGGAAATTTGGGATAACATCATAAGCTTAATTTAATGAGTGAATTGTTTGAAACTTTAGAGCCTCTCTTAATACTGGTGGGCAACATAAAAATTGCAAACTTTCCTGAGTTATAAGAGCCAACCGTTCCTGTTTTTATTTTTGTTTTTATTTGAGTCATTTTGGGGTTTCTGATTAAGGCAAGTGTCTGACTATCTTTTTATCAGGTATACAATTATTAATCAGTAAGACAAACTACTTTTTAAAGTCCTTTTTGAAAAACTAATTAAAAAGATGTTCATTGCAGAAGTTTTTTTATGAACATTAAAAATAATGTAAATGTCCATTAGCAGAAGAGCAGAGACTGGAAGAAATACAAATCAGTCCCGTCTTTATGGAGAGGAATCTGGCAAAAATTGTCCAAAATTACCATGCAGACACTGTAGTAGTCTGCATGGGCTGCCATAACAAATACCACAGACTGTGTGTCATAAACAACAGAAATTCATTTTCTCATGGTTCTCAAGACTGGACGTCCAAGTTCAAGGGTTGTAGTAGGGTTGGTTTCTGGCAAGGTTGGTTTCCTTGGCTTGAAGATGGCTGCCTTCTTGCTGTGTCTTCACATGGTCTTTTCTCTTTGTGTGTGAATTCTGGTGTATCTTCCTCTTCTCATAAGATATCAGTTCAACTGGATTAGAACTTTATCCTTGTGACCTCACTTATCCTTAATTATCCCCCCCTTTTTTTTTAAGATTTTATTTATTTATTTGAGAAAGAGAGAGAGAGAGCATGAGAGGAGAGAGGTCAGTGGAAGAAGCAGACTCCCTGACGAGCGGGGACCCTGATGCGGGACTCAATCCCGGGACTCCAGGATCATGACCTGAGCCGAAGGCAGTCGTTCAACCAACTGAGCCATCCAGGCGCCACCTTAATTACCCCTTTAAAGGCACTATCTCCAAATACAGTCATATCGAGGATTAGAGCTTCAAGATGAATTTGGGAACAACATAAGTCAGTCCCTAACATGTGCCAATACTTTGACCTAGAAATTCCACATCTACTAACTTATCCTAGGGACATCTAAATATACTTGCATGTCAGCAAAATGGTATATGTATGAAGTTCATTAAGACACGTTTACAGCAACAAAACACTGAGAACAACTAACATTGTCCTTATCTTTTCAATGGAATAGAATGAGTACATAAAAAGGAAAAAAGAAACTGTATTTATATGGAACAACCTCTAAGAGTTCTTGTTAATGGAGAAAAAGGAGGGAACAGAACGATGTACATGCTACTGTACACCTAAAAAAGAGGGAGGAGATATATACAAACATATTTTGCTTATATATACATCAAAGAATTCTGGAAAGATGAGCAAGAATGTAGTAACATTGGTTGCCTTCAGAAAAGGAAACTGTACTGGAGAGAAGCTTCTGGATTCTTCTAGTAACTTTTGAATTTTGGAAGGTTCTAGGGAAGAGTTGAAGAATTGGCTCCTTGCTTTTTCTAGTCTCCAGAGCAGCAGTGGGGAGGAGAGGGAGAAACAGGGAGCCTGGGCCTCTGGGGACTTGATCCCAGTACCTTGGGATCATGACCTGAGCTGAAGGCAGATGCCAAATGACTGAGCCACTCAGGTGCCCCAATAAATAAATCTTTTTAAAAGCCTACTAAAAAAACTAAACATGCAACTAAAATATGACCCAAGAATTGCACTCCTGAGTATTTATCCCAGACAAATAAAACTGTGTTCACCCAAGAACTTGTACACAAATGTTCACAGTAGCTTCATTTGCAATAACCAAAAACTAGAAATAATCCAGACATCCTTTAACAGGTAAATAGTTAAACAAATTGTGGTCTATCAATACTGTAGTACTCAGCAATGAAAAGGAACAAACTAGTGATATACAACTTGGATGAATCAGGCATTTCTTCTACTATTGTGTACACTGCTAGATAAACTTGAATCACGAACCAATGTGTTCCTTTTACCAGCAAGAGGAACTCAGGCAGGCCACGACCACTGTCTTGGGAGGGAGAACAAAGACAATTCTTAACCTTCCAATAGCTTCCAATAGATTTGGACCAAGCTCTAAGACATCCCATTTCCAAATGTAATCATTATCCTAGGGAGGAGAAGGGGTTTGGGAAGGAGGGGTGGAGGAGAGGAGACAGACCAAGCAAGACAGCGATGTTGATGAGAGCCCCTAAGAAAGGAGCCAGGGCTCAGCCTAGCTTGAACAAAATTGGGAGAAGGGAAGGTAACAATAAAGCCAAGTCCCAACACGTTTGGGGAATCTGAGAGCACAGAGTATCCGACTTCCTGAGTTTAACCTGGAAAAGTGAGCAAAATCTCACAATTGCACTGAAGCATGCCTTTATGCGCCTTTATGAGGCCCTGATGACACTGTGTAGGGGTGCAGGGGATCAGAGGTCAGACGCAAGGCCATGGGTTCTCTGAGGCTGGTGTCTGAAAAGCACACAGGCAGTTGAGAGAGGGGGAAGCTGAACTAAAGTCGGATGACCAGTGATGAAAAACAGTTATGTCCACAGATCCTGGGGTGTGATGAAGTCCACACCCAAGCTCCTGAGCAGATGTCAGCCTGGTCCCCACCCTCCATCTCCAAGCCATAATGTCAGAAATGTAGGTGCAGGGATGCCTGGGTGGCTCAGTTGGTTAAGCAGCTGCCTTCGGTTCAGGTCATGATCCCAGTGTCCTGGGATCAAGTCCCACATCGGGCTCCTTGATTGGCAGGGAGCCTGCTTCTCCCTCTGCCTCTGCCTGCCACTCTGTCTGCCTGTGCTTGCTCTCGCTCCTCTCTCTCTGACAAATAAATAAATAAAATCGTAAAAAAAAAAAAAATCTTAAAAAAAAAAAAAGAAATGTAGGTGCAACCAAGGAAGAAGCAAAGAGGACATGAGAGAAAATACAAGAGTGACTGGTTTCATCTGAAACGACTGGGGAAAATGAAGGACTGTTTAGATTAATTTCTAATCTTCAGACTGAATGAGAGTTCCTAATGGTGACTCAGTTGGCTTCTGAAACTAAAGAAATTCAGTTACTTGCACAACTGAGATTTGTAACTGCTCTGCATATGGATTTTCTATATAGTTTCTATTTGTACACATAGTTTTAAAATATATTTTATAGTTGTTATGTTATGTTATGTATTTTTATTTTATATATTTTATATAATTTCTATTTGTATATTTTCATTCTTTATTTTTATATATTTTATATATTTAAAAATTATTTTAATATTTTTATGTTATATATAGATTTAAATAATTTTATGCATAGTTTCTATTTTTTCATATTTTTCTACAAAGAAGTATATAACATAAACAATAATTATTTGATTATTGAAAATAATCTAAAATGTAATTTAAGACCCCAAGATCAACAACTATTGACACCCAGCTTTGTTGCCTCTGCACAGCCCTGCCCATTCATATGCCCCTTTGATATGACTGAAAGTCCCCCCTGGTTTCTCATGCCTTTTAACCCACAGGGACTACACTCCTAAATTTTAATATTTCTTCTCCCAGCACTGCTCTTCTCTGTTTCTTCTGGGGACCAGTGGAAGGATGGCTTCTAGGAGACCTTCTCTCAGTGTCAGGCATTGCCATTATGAAGGTCATCCAGATGCCAAGCTCTGGTTACTTCCGGGGAGTCTCCTCTCTTTAGGGCATCCTGCTCATAAATCATCAATGCCCCTAATAATCCCAAATCCCAATCTCACGGAAAGATTACAAAAGAAGCAAAGGGACTGCCAGCAATTTCACTTTGTACCACCTTTGCTAGTTTTGCCCTATTCAAATAACCACCTGCACCATTATTTAATATTTGTCTCTAAAGGAAGTCACCTTGTTTACGTGAGGAAAGACTTTCATGTGTTATCTAATGGTAGTAACAGAAAAACAATGTAGGAGGGAAAATGCTTTCTCTGTTAGAAAGGAAGGTTATCGAGTGTCAAGGACTACTGGCACCAGACATAGTTTCCCCTTCCCAATATCAAAAGGACTGAAAGAACACTGGAAAAGCAATTTGCTGTTAATGCACATCCGACGTGAGTATGTCTCCACCTAAAATCATCTGGTATCTTACCCAAAATCATTTCATGTATCACCACAGGATTTTGTGAAACACCAAAGGATATGATGGATAAGACTCCTCCCAACTCAAAGACTCCTTTATGTTACAAATCCTTCCACACCTGTCCCTGCCAGACGGACTGTGGAAAGTCAATTCAGGAAATGCCCAGTGGGTGGCAGCATTGAGACCAGCGCTGCCCAAGCAAGACCTTTCTTAATATAGCTTTGGTTGTTTACAGCCTGGTGGGCTCCAGCCACTCTTCCTCCTCACCTGCTGTTTGCCTACATCTGCCTCTAGGTCCCCAAGGAAAAACGACAGACCGGCACATCATTTCGTGTGGAAACCAGAACTGGGGTCTCCAAAATACATTTGTTGGGAGAAGGCCCAGCCCCCACCCTCATTCCCCATGGTATCTGAATTCACCATCTGAACCCAGGAAACAGAAAGGATCAAGAAGATCCCTGCGCCCTGGATCCAATTCAAGGTTTTAAATCAATCAACCAACCCTCCAGCATTTTTAAGCACAGCATGGCCTTAGACAGGAATTACGGAACATAATAACCTGCTGCTTGCAAGCTATAGGTTAACTGGGCAGATGATGTTAAAGCTGTTGCTATTAATGAGTGGAACAAGATAGGACATAACTGCTAAATTACATGCTAGAGACCATAAGAAATGTGAAGTTTCAGAGGAGATTAAGGGAAGGCCAAACAGACCCTTCTTTCCCAGTGCCCATTAAAAGGCCTATAAAACATCTAAAATGCAAGAAAATTTCAGCAGGATCAGATATTAGGGATAAAAATGAGACCTATGCCAGGATCCCCAGGAGGAATCCCTACAGATTAGCAGAATGATGGGTCAATAGGGTGTGTATTAGCCCGTTAGGGCTTTCCTAACAAAACACTACAGACAGGGTGCCTTCAAGACAATTCTCTTTCTGACAGTTCTGGAGGTGGGAAGTCCAAGGCCAAAGGGTGAGCAGGTGTGGTTTTCTCCTGCAGCCTCGCAAATGGCCACCTTCTTGCTATGTTCCCACGGGGTCTTTCCTCTGTGCTCACATGTCCCTGCTGCTTGTTCCTCTCCTTGGAAGGACACCTGTCCTATTGGGTTAGAAACCATTCATATAACACCATTTAGCCTTAATGGTCCCTTTTAAGGCCCTGTCTTCAAATACAGTCACTTTGGGTGCTGAGGATGCAACAACAAATCTTGAGGGACACAGCTGAGGCCATAACGGGATCCCCATCCACTCTTCAATTTTTGTAGAGAAAATAGGCTGGAAGTTAAAAAAGGAAAGCACAAGGAAGGAGGTAGACAGAAAGGAAGGGGAGCAGGGAGAAAAAAAGAGAAAGCCTGCTGACAACAGAAGTGAGGCCCCAGGGATACCTTCCGCTTTGAAGAGAGGGAGGCTGCCCTGATGAGCAGGATTGCTCAAAGTAAAAAGGCCTTGGAGCATGGAGCAGAAGAGAAAACGTACTTCAGATAAGCAGCTGTTCAAGTATCTGGGAAGCGGACTCCAAAGACAAAAATAAAAAATCCATTCCAGGCAAGAAGCCCTGCATTAACCAGAAAAACAGGCAGAGAGGCAAGGTTAAAGAGCCAGCCCCACAAACAACTCCCCTAAAATCCTCTCTGCCTCTTTTTTTTTTTTTTTTTTTTTAGATTTTATTTACTTATTTGACAGAGAGAGACACATAGCAAGATAGGGAACACAAGTAGGGCGAGTGGGAGAGGGAGAAGCAGGCTTCCCCTTGAGCAAGGTTGCGGGGCTGGATCCCAGGACCCTGGGATCATGACCTGAGCCAAATGACTGAGCCTCCCAGGTGCCCCTCTTCTCTGCCTCTTTGCAACTGCAGCTTTACATGCACCTAAGACTTATTCTGAGTTCAACGACTATGGATTTGTTTTACCACGTGAAAAAAAAAATGTCATGAACCTAAAAAGGGTCTGCAAATATGCAATAGGTCAGGTGCCTCTCCTTATTGGCCTTCTTATTCTGTCAAATGAGAACCCAATGAATCAGGTAAGAACTATCTCAATGCTTTTGCATTGAAGAGTTTTACTTGTGGAGAGAAAGCCAGCATTGTTTTTCCTATCAAGGTAGGTCCAGCCTTAAACTTGAGCTGAAAATGCAGGAAGCCCCCGGAATGGCAGATCTGAGCATTCCAGTTGAAGTAGACAAATGTATTCTTCAACATTTTCTCTACATAAAATTCTCCTCTTTTTAGGATGAATAATAGAACTCAATCAATACGACATGAGATGAAGAAATTCTATAGCACAAAGTAAAACTCTTCTGATGACCAAATAATTCAGTGGAAAATGCTTTTTCTGAATCGGAAGAAAAATGGGAAAATACTTACTTACTTATGTCTCTAGAAAGGATCACCTTGATCGAACAAGAAGGGGTCTCAATGAGGAGATGAGCCAAGATAGGAAGGAAGGGCAATGAAACTAACAACCAGGGAGAAGACGTAAGACAAATAGATTGGATGTGCTAAAAAGACCCATTTGCAACTTGGTGATACAGAAGACAAACTGGAGAAACACGCTCTGATCACGCAGGACATGAATAAGAGATGAAAATAACAAGAGATGAAAATAACCAGAGATAAAAATAACAAGAGATGAAAATAACAAGAGAAAAGAAGATACTCTGGGACAAACGAAATGGTGATGTGAACTCCCAAGAATGGTGGTGCTCCCCCAAAGTTAACTGAATCCAGTCCAACGGAATGGAATAAAAGCATTACTCAAGACAGAACTGAAGTCCGTTTTCCAGCACTAAACAAAGAAGGAAAGCTCATCACCATATTCTGATAAAGAGCAGAGATCTCACCCAAAACACAGGCTTTTAACATTTTGAAGTTTAAATAATAACAAAGAATCTTGAAAATATCCATTCATGGAAAAAAATTACCTTTAAAAAACAGAAATTATGAGGGCAGCTGGGTGGCTCAGTAGGTTAAGCGTCTTCCTTCGGCTCAGATTATGATCCCAGGGTCCTGGAATCAAGTCCCATATCGGGCTCCTTGCTCAGTGGGGAGTCTGCTTCTTCTCCTCTTCTGTGCTTATGCACTCTCTCTTGTTCTCTGGCTCTCAAATAAATAAAATCTTTTTTAAAAATTATGAAGTATGATCAATATAAAATGACCTTCATTATTCTATATGATGCTTTTTATTTGATTTCCACTATGGTTAGGATAGCTATTGCTGTCCTGTATTGGTTTGCTTTTTTGTTTGTTTTTATTTTTAATTTACTAAAGGTAGTTCATAGATAGATAGACAGACAGATGGAAAACCACCATCTTTTTACCTATCCATGCTATTCTATCCTTTTAATTTATTTGTTTTTTAAATGTGCTATTAATAGGGGTGCCTGGGTGGCTCAGTGGGTTAAAGCCTCTGCCTTCGGCTCAGGTCGTGATCGCAGAGTCCTGGGATAGAGCCCCTCGACGGGCTCTCTGCTCAGCGGGGAGCCTGCTTCCCTTCCTCTCTCTCTGCCTGCCTCTCTGCCTACTTGTGATCTCTGCCTGTCAAATAAACAAATAAAATCTTTAAAAAAATAAATGTGCTATTAATATATTACTCCTACAGAAGAGTGCATAAAATCATTTGTGTGCAAATCTCTTCCTATTGAATTCAGAGGGAACCTGTGACTTGCTTTAAGTGAGGGAACATGGCAAAGGTGACGATCACCTAGGGTCTATATTATAAGACCCTATCTTGGTAGCCAGGAGAGAGACTTTTCTCCCTTGTGGGTTTGAAGAAGCAGACTTCCACACTGAGAGGGCCCACGGATACCCTCACCCAACAGGAAAAGGCTGGCAGGCCACCTCATAAGGGAGAGCAGGCCCCTGGCTAACAGCCAACAAGAAAACAGACAAATACTGCGGCATTCCACTTCTGTGAGGTGCTGAGAAGAGTTAAATCCATGGAGACAGAAAGTATAAGGGTGGTTGCCAGGGACTGGAGGGGTGGGGAAGATGGCATGTTATTTCATGGGGACAGAGCTTCAGTTTGGGAAGATGGATGAATGGTGGTGATCACTGCACAACAATGGGAATGTACTTAGTGTCACTGAACTGTACACTTAAAAATGTTATGATGGTAGATTTTACGTTAAAAAATTATGTACCGGGATAGTGGTGTTAGCTACTGCTGTGGTGGTAATCATTTTGCAAGGTGTATAATATGTCAGATCAATGAGCTGTACACCTTAAACTTCCATAGTGTGGCATGTCAATTATATTTCAATAAAGCTGGGGAAAAATTAAAAATAAAATAATTTGTAAAAGAAACAGTAAGATAATAAATGGATGTTCTTTTAAGCTGCTAAATATATGATAATTTATTAAGCACCACAGGAAACTAATAAAATGCTCTATTCATGTGTTAAAAAATGTATGTGCAAAAAATATGTGGGTGAAAAAATAAAATAAAATAAAAAATTTTTAAAAAATTATGTACAGTCTGGTGAATTCTTATACAGAGCTACAACTCAAATTAAGAAATATTATATTGCCAGCCTTAAATGAAAAATAGAAAGTGTCTGCTTTATGCTTTTCCAATCTAGGAATACATCCCTAAGTGCAAGTTTTTGAAATCTGTATAAATTAAATAGTAATACCTTTTTTCTATGTCTGACAGTTTTTATTTGTCTTAATGTTTGAAGATTCAGGGAATTTGTGTCCAGATCTGCTTCGATTTCATTGCTATAAAGTATTCTATTGTATGAATATACCACAATTTACTCAAGCATCTACTGTTGGTGGCCATTTGAGTTTCTTGTTTTGACTAATAGTATTTCATTTGAACTGAGATTTTTGTAAATAGTATATATTGGATTTAGTATTTTAATCCAATTCTTCCCTTTTAATAGGTGAGTTTCATCCATCCATACTGATTATAACAAACAATACCTCTTTTCTACTTTTTTCTTATCTTTCTTTCCCCAAGATGTGAAAGACACGATCCCTTAACCATTAACTCTGTATCAGATGTAGGGGATAAGGACAGGCCACCCCAAAATGGGCCATTTCAGCATGAAGATAATTTTGAATTAAAAAGTAATTAAAACTCAGCAGATTCAGGAAAAGCTCTTTACCTCCCTCTCAACTTCCTAAAAAGGCTTTTTTATTTTAACTAGGCTCCACACCCAATGCAAGTCTTGAACTCATTACCTGAAGATCAATATTCTCATGCTCTACCGACTGAGCCAGCCAGGAGCCCCCTAAAAAGAATTGAGAGAGAGGACCTACTGCAGGAAGAGAGCTATCACCATAGATAACTACATTATGATATGAAATAGGTATGATAGGGAGGAAACTAGCAAGTTCTATTGGCCAAAGTCCTCTATGCCGCATTGTTTCCCAGTGGCCCTGCAAACACTTGTCTACCAAACCATTACTGTTTCTCTTCTTCTTATAAATTGCATTTCTTCCCTTTGAAGTACCAGACCCAACCTCCTTCTCCTTAGTTCAGAATGACATATACCTCATTTTGCCTGTCTTTGGAATTTCCTTGTCTACATAGATTCCCCCAGACAAATGCTATTAAATTCAATTTCCCCCTGTTAATCAGTCTCATGTCAATTTCTTATTCCACCTAGAAGGACCTTGAAGGGGTGGGAATTCTTGCTTCTGACACAGAATAAAGGAACTTGATATGGATTCACTTTAGTCAGGCAGATCTAAATGAAAGCCTGATAAAGACCAGAAATTAAATTATACATAATCAAAAATGATGAACTAATAATTATCTTTCATATATTAATGACAAAGCATTAAATGTTTAAAACCAAAAAAAAAGAGGATAAATGGGCAGAAACTTGCTTGTAATGGGATATTTAACATTGTACTCTCTGTCTGTAATAAATTATATGTGAGTGTACTTCAAGACTTCATGTATTCTAATTAATGTATTTGAACGTACAAGCAGATCTATCTCAAACTTTACATACAATTTAAAAATGTCCACAACTTCTTTTCAGGAACCCATGAAACATTTTTGAAGACTGTCCATATAATAATAAATCTCGATGCAACACAATTATATGAAACATACCCTCCAATCAAAATGTAATATAATACAGTCACTAATAACAAAGATAAAGAGAAAATCCTGATGATTTGGACATTTTAAAACATAACGGGTAGGAGGGAAAGGAGCAAGATGGCGGAGGAGTAGGAGGCCTATATCTCCTCAGGTCCCAGGAGTTCAGCTAGATAGTTATCAAATCATTCTGAACACCTACAAACTCAACAGGAGCTCAAAGAGAAGAAGAGCAGCAATTCTAGGAACAGAAAAGCGACTACTTTCTGGAAGGTAGGACGTGCACAGAAGTGAATCTGAGGCAAAAAGCGGGAAGAGAGACCATGGGGGCAGGGGCCAGCACCCAATGAGTGAGAGAGCAGCAGAGCACAAAATCAGAACTTTTAGAAGTCTGCTCCACTGAGGGGCATTGCTCCAGAGGCTAAGTGGGGGCTAGAGCCCTTGCTGGGACAGTGTGGTCTCAGGTTCCATGGTATCACAGAAAGATCGAGGGTGTCTGAGTGTGGCAGAGCTCCCAAGTATCAGAGCAGGCAAGCTGGCTACAGAGACGGGGCCGAGAAGTGGGCTCTCAACTCAGGGTTCCCTTAAACCGTGATCTGAGGCACAATTGGACCACTGTTCTTTGAGTAGGGACCCCACAAGTGGCAGATCTGGGGAGACCCCCCCCTTCCTCCTCCAGGAGGAGCAGCTCAGGGCTGTGCTGAAGGAATATGCTGGGTTTGGAGACTCCAGGCAGGGCCGTGCACAAGAGAAAGAAACACTCAGTCATAGGCCGGGTGAGCACAGAGCACAGCTGGAGACCAGGGAAATGGGAGGGATTGACTGCTTTTCTCTGAAGCTGCACTGAGGAGTGGGGCCCCGAGCTCTTGGCTCCTCTGGGTCGGAGATTGGGAGGCTGCCATCTTTATTGTCCTCCTCCAAAGCTCTACGGAAAGCATTCAGGGAACAAAAGCTACATGAGCAAACCCGAACAGATTACTTCGCCTGACCCCTGGCAAGGGTGGTGCAATTCCGCAAAGACATTTGAGAATCACTGCAACAGGCCCCTCCCCCAGAAGATCAACAAGAACATCCAGCCAAGACCAAGCTCACTGATCAATGAGAACAGCAGCACTCCAGAGCTATGGCAAATGCAGCACATAGAATTCAGAGCTTTTTTCCATGATTCTTTAGTCTTTCAAAGTTAAGTTTAAAAATTTTTTTCTTATCCTATTTTTTTTAGTTATTCCCCTTTCCTGTTTTAAACTTTTTAACTATTTTATCAATACCTTTTTAAAAATATTTTTAAGTTTTCATTGTTATATTTTATCCCTTCATTATACTTAACCTTATTTTTTATATACATATAAGTTTTTCTTTCTTTAAAATTTTGAGATACAGTTTCTTCCAACAGATCAAAATATACCTTAAATCTAGTGTATGGCTTTGTTCTAGCCTCCAGCCTGATCACATTCTCTCCTCTTTTTTTTTTCAACCAACTTCCTATCAATTCCTTTTTTAAAATCTTTTTTAATTTTCATCTTTACTGTCATATTCCATCCCCTCCCCCTCATCATGTTTATTCTTATTTTCATATATATACAAGTTTTTCATTCTTTAAAATTTTGGGAGACATTTTCTTCTAACAGGCCAAAATACACCCAAAATCAAGTGTGTGGCTCTGTTCTATTCACCAGTATATATATATATATATGTGTGTGTGTGTGTGTGTGTGTGTGTGTGCGCGCGCGCGTGTGTGCATGTGTGTGTATACACATATATATGTATATATATATATATTTTTTTTTCTTTCTTCTCTCCTTGGTTTCAAGTCTCTTCTGATTTGGTTAGTGTATATTTTTCTGGGGTCATTGCTACCCTTTTATTATTTTGTTCTCTCATTCATCTATTCTTCTCTGGATAAAATGACAAGGCAGAAAAACTCACCACAAAAAAAAAAAAAAAAAAAAAAAAAACAAGAGGCAGTACCATGGTTAGAGACATAATCAATATGACCTTAGTAAGATGTCAGAACCAGAGTTCAGAATGATGACTATAAAGATGTTAGCTGGGCTTGAGAAAAACATAAAAGATACTAGAGAATCCCTTTCTGGATAAATAAAATCCATTTCTGGAGAAATAAAAGAACTAAAATCCAACCAGGTTGAAATCAAAAAAGCTATTAATGAGGTACAATAAAAAATGGAGGGCTCTTATTGCTATGATAAATGAGACAGAAGAAAGAATTGGTGATATAGAAGACCAAATGATGGAGAATAAAGAAGCCAAGAAAAAGAGAGATAAACAACTACTGGACCATGAGGGGAGAATTTGAGAGATAAGTGACACCATAAGATGAAACAATATTAGAATAATTGGGATCCCAGAAGAAGAAGAAAGAAAGAGAGGGGCAAAAGGTATATTGGAGTAATTATAATAGAGAATTTCCCTAATCTGGGGAAGAGAACAAGCATAAAAATCCAGGAGGCACAGAGAACCCCTTGAAATCAATAAAAATAGGTCAACACCCCATCATCTAATAGTAAAACTTACAAGTCCCAGTAACAAAGAGAAAATCCTGAAAGCAGCTCAGGACAAGAGGTCTGTAACCTACAAGAGTAGAAATGTTAGATTGGCAGTAGACCTATCCACAGAGACATGGCAGGCCAGAAAGGATTAGCATGATATATTCAGAGCACTAAACGAGAAAAATATGCAACCAACAATACTATATTCAGCTAGGCTGTCATTGAAAATAGAAGTAGAGATAAAAAGATTCCAAGACAAACAAAAACTAAAAGAATTTGCAAACATCAAACCAGCCATACAAGAAATATTGAAAGGGGTCCTCTAAACAAAGAGAATGTCTAAAACTAATAGACCAGAAAGAAACAGAGACAATATATAGTAACAAACATCTTACAGGCAATACAATGGCACTAAATTCATATCTTTCAGTAGTTAACCTGAATGTAAGTGGGCTAAATGCCCAATCAAAAAACACAGCATATCAGAATGGATAGAAAAAACAAGACCCATCGATATGCTGTCTGCAAGAAACTCATTTTACTCCCAAAGACACCTACAGATTTATTTTTTTTTTAAGATTTTATTTATTTATTTGACAGACAGAGATCACAAGTAAGCAGAGAGGCAGGCAGAGAGGAGGGGGATGCAGGCTCCCCACTGAGCAGAGAGCCTGATGTGGGGCTCAATCCCAGGACCCCGGGATCATGACCTGAGCTGAAGGCAGAGGCTTTAAACCACTGAGCCACCCAGGCGCCCCGACACCTCCAGATTTAAAGTGATGGGTCCTCTATGCAAAGAGTGAGCCTAAAAATAACAGACCAGGAAGTGAGTTTAGTGAGGGAGGAAAGTGAGGGAATGAAAAACAATTTACCAGGTCAACAATTTTGACATCAAAAGAAAGCTAGGGCGGTAATGCTTTTATCAGATAAATTAGATTTTAAGCCAAAGACCATAATAAGAGATGAGGAAGGACACTATATCACACTAAAAGGGTCTGTCCAATAAGATCTAACAATTTTAAGTATCTATGCCCCTAACATGGGAGCAGCCAGTTACATAAGCCAATTAGTAACAAAATCAAAGAAACACATAGACAATAATACAATAATAGTAGAGGACTTTAACACCCCCCTCACTGAAATAGATCATCTAAGCAAAAAATCAACAAGGAAATAAAGACCTTAAATGATACACTGGACCAGATGGACATCACAGATATATTCAGAACATTCCATCCTAAAGCAACAGAATACACATTCTTCTCCAGTGCACATGGAACATTCCCCAGAATAGAAAACATCTCGGGTCACAAATCAGGTCTCAGCTGGTACCAAAAGATTGGGATCATTCCCTGCATATTTTCAGACCACAGTGCTTTGAAACTAGAACTCAACCACAAGAGGAGAATTGGAAAGAAGTCAAATAGATGGACGCTAAAGAGCATTCTATTAAAGAATGAATGAGTCAACCAGGAAATTAAAGAAGAATTTAAAAAATTCATGGAAACAAATGAAAATGAAAACACAACTGTTCAAAATCTTTGGGATACAGCAAAGGCAGTCCTGAGAGGAAAGTATATAGTAATTCAAGCCTTTCTCAAGAAACAAGAAAGGTCTCAAATACACAACCTAACCCTATACCTAAAGGAGCTAGAGAAAGAACAGCAAAGAAAGCCTAAACCCAGCAGGAGAAGAGAAATAATAAAGATCAGAGCAGAAATCAATGAAATAGAAACTAAAAGAACAGCAGAACAGATCAAAGAAACTAAGAGCTGGTTCTTTGAAAGAATTAATAAAATTGATAAAGCCCTGGCCAGACTTATCAAAAAGAAAAGAGAAAGGACCCAAATTGATAAAAATCATGAATGAAAAGGAGAAATCACAACCAACACCAAAGAAATATAAACTTACAAGAACATATTATGAGCAACTATACACCAGCAAATCTGATAATCTGGAAGAAATTAATGCATTCCTAGAGACTTAAAGGCTACCAAAACAGGGTGCCTGAGTGACTCAGTTGTTAAGCATCTGCCTTTGGCTCAGGTCATGATCTCTGGATCCTGGGATTGAGCCCTGCATCAGGTTACCTGCTCGGCGGGAAGCCTGCTTCTCCCTCTCCCTCTGCCCTTGCTTGTGTTCCCTACCTCACCGCATTTCTTTCTGTCAAATAAGTAAATAAAATCTTTAAAAAACAAAACAAAACTGAATCAGGAAGAAACAGAACACCTGAATAGACCCATAACCAGTAAGGAGACTGAAGCAGTCATCAAAAATCTCCCAATGAACAAGAGCCCTGGGCCAGATGGCTTCCCAGGGGAATTCTACCAAACATTTAAAGAAGAATTAATACCTATTCTCCTGAAACTGTTCCAAAAAATAGAAACGGAAGGAAAACTTCCAAACTCATTTTATGAGGCCAGCATTACCTTGATCCCAAAATTAGACAAAGACCCCACCAAAAAGAATTACAGACCAATATCCTTGATGAATACGGATGCAAAAATTTTCTCACCAAAATACTAGCCAACATGATCCAACAGTACATTAAAAGGATTATTCACCACGACCAAGCGGGATTTATTCCTGGGCTGTAAGATTGGCTCAACATCTGCAAATCAATCAATGTGATACACTATATTAATTAAAGAAAGAATAAGAACCATATGATACTCTCAATAGATGCTGAAAAAGCATTTAATAAAGAACAGCATCCTTTCCTGATCAAAACTCTTCACAGTGTAGGGATAGAAGGTACATACCTCAATATCGTAAAAGCCACCTATGAAAAACCCACAGCAAATATCATTCTCAATGGGGAAAAACTGAGAGCTTTTCCCTTAAGGTCAGGAACATGGCAGGGCTGTCCGCTATCACCAGTGCTATTCAACATAGTACTAGAAGTCCTAGGCTCAGCAATCAGACAACAAAAAGAAATAAAAGACATCTGAATCAGCAAAGAAGTCAAACTCTCACTCTTTGCAGATGATCTGATACATTATGTGGAAAACCCAAAAGACTCCACTCCAAAACTGCTAGAACTCATACAGGAATTCAGTAAAGTATCAGGATATAAAATCAATGCACAGAAATCAGTTGCATTTCTATATACCAACAGCAAGACAGAAGAAAGAAAAATTAAGGAGTCTATCCCATTTACAATTGCACCCAAAACCATAAGATACCTAGGAAGAAGCCTAACCAAAGAGGCAAAGAATCTGAACTCAGGAAACTCTAAAGTACTCATGAAAGAAATTGAGGAAGACACAAAGAAATGGAAAAATGTTCCATGCTCATGGATCGGAAGAACAAATATTGTGAAAACGTTTATGCTACCTAGAGCAATCTACACATTTAATGCAATCCCTATCAAATTACCACCAATTTTTCTTCAAAGAAATGGAACAAATAATCCTAAAATTTATATGGAACCAGCAAAGACCCCAAATAGCCACAGGAATGTTGAGAAAGAAAGCCAAAGTTGGCAGCATCACAATTCCAGACTTCAAGCTATTTCACAAAGCTGTAACCATCAAAACAGTATGATACTGGCACAAAAACAGACACATAGATTAATGGAACAGAATAGAGAGCCCAGAAATGGACCCTCAATTCTAGGTTCAAATAATCTTCAACAAAGCAGGAAAGAATGTCCAATGGAAAAAAGACAGTCTCTTCAACAAATGGTGTTGGGAAAATCGGACAGCCACATGCAGAAGAATGAAACAGGACCATTTCCTTATGCCACACACAGAAATAGACTCAAAATGGATGAAAGACCTCAGTGTGAGATAGGAATCCATCAAAATGCTTTAGGAGAACACAGGCAGCAACCTCTTCAACCTCAACCACAGCAACTTCTTCCTAGAAACACCACCAAAGGCAAGGGAAGCAAGGGCAAAAATGAGCTATTGGGACTTCATCAAGATCAAAAGCTTAAGCACAGCAAAGGGAACAGTCAACAAAACCAAAAGACAACTGACAGAATGGGAGAAAAAAATTGCAAATGACATATCAGTTAAAGGGGTAGTATCCATAATCTGTAAAGAACTTCCCAAACTCAATACCCAAAGAACAAATAATCTAATCAAGAAATGAGCAGAAGACATGAACAGACATTTCTTCAAAGAAGACATCCAAATGGCCAACAGGCACATGAGAAAGTGCTCAACATCACTTGGTATCAGAGAAATACAAATCAAAACCACAGTGAGTTACCACCTCATTCTAGTCAGAAGGGCTAAAATTAGCCAGTCAGGAAATGACAGGTGTTGGCAAGGATGCTGAGAAAGGGGAACCCTACTACACTGTTGATGGGAATGCAAGCTGGTGTAGCCATTCTGGAAAACAGTACGGAGGTTCCTCAAAAAGTTGAAAATAGAGTTACCCTACAACCCAGCAATTGCACTACTAGGTATTTACCCTAAAGATACAAATGTAGTGATACGAAGGGGCACATATACCCAAATGTTTATAGCAGCAATGTCCACAATAGGCAAACTATGAAAAGAGCCTAGCTGTCCATCAACAGATGAATTGATAAAGAAGATGTGGTATATATATATATAAATATATATATATACAATAAACATATACATACATACATACATACCATGGAAATCAAAACCAATCAAAATCAATCAAAACCAATCAAAATCAAAACCCCCAAAATCTTGCCATTTGCAACGACGTGGATGGAACTAGAGGGTATTATGCTAAGTGAAATAAGTCAATAAGAGAAAAACAATTATCATATGATCTCTCTGATATAAGGAATTTGAGAGACAGGGTGGGAGACCATGTGGGAAAGGGAGGAAAAAAATGAAACAAGATGGGACCAGGGAGGGAGACAAACAATAAGAGACTCTTAATCTCAGGAAACAAACTGAGGGTTGCTGGGGGATGGGGCGAGGGATAGGATGCCTGGGTGATGGACATTGGGGAGGGTATGTGCTATAATGAATGCTGTGAATTGTGTAAGACTGATGATTCACAGACCTGTAACTCTAAAATAAATAATACATTATATATTAATAAAAAAAGAAAAGGAAAGGAATAAAAACAAAAACATAAACTTAAAAGGCTGTTAGATTTTAAAAAAAAAGGAAAACTACAACTTTGGCTATTTACAGAGTAATCAAAAAGAAGGGTGACTGGGTGGCTCAAATGGTTAAGTGTCTGCCTTCAGCTCAGGTCATGATCTCAGGGTCCTGGGACGGAGCCCTGCAGTGGGATCCCTGATCAGTGGGGAGCCTGCTTCCCCCTCTCTCTCTGCCTGCCTTTCTACTTACTTGTGATCTCTCTCCCTATCAAATACATAAATAAAAATCTTAAAAAAAAAAAAAAAGAAGAAGAAGAAGAGGACCACTACATGTTAACATGTGGTATCTGGTAGGATACCCAAAGCCTTCCTCAAATGGAAATTTGTAGGTCTAAATGTATTTCTGATATTATGATATAATTAGACAAATATATTTGCTTTTTGTTCCTGGTTCCTGGCACAAAGCTCCTAAAATTCTTGGAATTTCCTGAGTGATAGGGTTAAGGCGAACAGCTTTTATTATTCATTTTAAGCTCCTTTCAACTTTATCTGAATTTATGCGAATAAGGTTACTGTTGGTGGGCCCCTGTTTAGCTTTGAGAGGGTTGGAACTTCCAGCCCCACCCCCAGCAAGGTTCAAAAGCTTCTGAGCTGGTGAACACATGGAGGTTCTGGGAGGACGGCATGCTTAGAGAAGACATGGAAGTTTCTAGGCCCTTTGCACATACCTTGCCTCATCCATCTCTTCCACCAGCTGTTCCTGAGTCTTATTCCTTTATAAAAAGTCAGTAATAATTTTTTATCTATTTTTATTAATTTGACAGAGAGAGACACAGCAAGAGTGGGAATACAAGCAGAGGGAGTGGGAGAGGGAGAAGCAGGCTTCCCGTTGAGCAGGGAGCCTGATGGAGGGCTCGATCCCAGGACCCTGGGGTCATGACCTGAGCCAAAGGCAGATGCTTAATGACTGAGCCACCCAGATGCCCCCCAAAATCAGTAATATTAAGTAAAATGATTCTCAGAGTTCTGTGAGCCATTCTTGTCAATTATATGAAGCAGGGATCATGGGAACCTCCAAATTCATGGCTGGTAAGTCAGAAGTATAGTTGCCCAGACTTGGGACTGACATCTGGAGTGGGGGCTATCTTGCAGTCTGTGGGGTCTGTGCCAACTCTGAGTAGTTGATGTCAGATTTGAATTAAATTGTAGTCTGCCTGTGGGTGCCCAGAAAGTGGCAGAATTGGTTGGTATGAGAAAAAATGCCACACATTTAGCATCAGGAGTGTTCTGTGGATAAAAACAGATCAAAATAGTAGTACTTATACTTTTTCTTTTTTTTTAAAGATTTTATTTATTCATTTGACAGACAGAGATCACAAGTAGGC